>NW_011352252.1:6059-10200 GCF_000735185.1 Notothenia coriiceps
CTGTATTGCCCGTGGAAACCTCCAAGGAGTTATAACTAAACGCTTTCTTTTCTTATTATTTCATTTAATCACATAATCACATAATTTTTACAAAAACATAAAAAGAAAAAAAAAAAAAAAAAAAAAAAAAAAAAAAACAAAAAAAAAAAAAAAACAAACACACATCTACATACGATCTATGCAATAACTTAGTGTGGCACAAGAGCTCCGGAGTAAACACATTAGTCATAATTCCGTCACCTCAAGTGTACGAAGAAACCGGGCAGAGAGGACAGTTACAGGTGCGAGCCCACCACGCGCCACCCTCATTGCACACCACGTCACATATATGTGTATGTATCTAATACTACGCGAGAAAGAACAAACATTAAAGAAATGACTAATCCCGCCGAGAAGAACAAGTAAGATGCGTTAAAAAAAAAACTGTATTCATGCTGCTCTAAACGCCCTTGAAACAACCACATTATCGAGATGCGTAGCTGAAGCGTGTAGTATGACTCAGTGGCACAAAGTTCGATTGAATGCTGAGCGCACACATGCTCCTTCGCCTACGTGTGAGAACATGAAAGCGGAATGCTTGCAATTTACCCTTTCCTCTTGTGACATGGTCGCAGGCGCGATGTCAGCGTGTTAGTATCACCACACCGTCTAATTTACTTTCTCAGGACTGTGAACCATATGCTCGAGTGTTTATATGTCCTGTGACAGCAGTGTCAACCCCCACAAAGAATGAGCGAACAATGATATCTGACATGCTTTCGAGTGTAATCTTGAGGTGATCTTGTGCATATCATCTTACATTATGCTATAGACTCAGATGTCGCCCCCATTGCGACCAACATGTGTGAAGGGACGCGTCTGTTGTCTAGCCCAGCATCAGCCCAAGCCCTTCAATGAGACGCGATATGCACATCAACGTGATGACGCCTGCTTCACCGGTCCGAAACAAGATTCAACATGCTGAGGCTGATGTGGCGATTACCAGACCCGACAACACATCCTTGTTGATCAGTCATATACACACCTGCCACACAAAACACATCAACGATTCTAAAAGCAATGGTGCGTTTTGATGTCATGCCTCGAGTAACAGCCAAAGCTCTGAAGGCCTCTTGCTTGTCATAGTAAGACAGCCGCAAAAGCAGTTGCGGCGCCAGGCAGCTATTTGTGTTGGGTAATCTAATGGTCAGCGGCTAACCCATACAGTGTGGGCGGCCCTCAAGTGCACGTATTTGCAATGTATTACATACACGCTTCGCCTTGAGCAGTGGAACAACGCCACGCGTGAGGTTTAAGATTATTTCGCCTGTCTCAATCCAAATTGACAACTGTATGAAATAAAAAGCACATTGTTGTCTGTAGTAACAAACATAAAAAGGCGGCGACCTGGAGCGCAATCCTGCATCTTCCCAGACACGTGAAAGAAGTTGAAAAACCGCCAACGCCCCTGCAGGGGGGTCCCTGGCGCATTGTCCCCAGGAGATTTTTTGAAAATACTAACATCAAATACACATTCTGCGTCTGCTCTCTTAAGAAGAAAACCATAAATAAATCACCAGATATTACTTAGCACACGTTTTAAAAAAAATGAATGTCATTTTAGTTTTTGTTACTGTTTTGTTCTGAAGCTGGAAGCCTGCTGCTCCTCACAAAGAGGAGAGAAGAGGCTGTGTGAATACTTTAGCCTGCTGGATACAGGGTGGGATAGCCCCCATTGTTCTGTGTGTCATACAATGAAAGACAGGCCCACTACCACCTATCAATCCTCAAACCTTTTGGGGTCTTATAGTTGTAACCCGATGTATTCGAGATGTACCTCACAGCAAAAAGTAGTTCTCCCGGGTCGGCGACTTCCTGCAACAACACCCGACGCTGTTATCTGATTCTGACTTGCCAGAAAGAACACTTATCAAAGATGTTCTATTCGAGCAAGACGATCAGCTACGTGACAAAAGTTTTTCAAAACCCGTTTCTAGTCTTGCGGTATATTCGCCAGAGCACAGCTGGCTCTGAACATCAAATCTTACTCAAACTGCTGTCTGTGCAATTTAACTTCACGCGCGAGTTGGGGCAGACTTATTTTGCTTAGCTTTAAGCATCATTTCTCAGTGTTGGGGCTAAGCCATTATTGTATGGCTGTAGCCTAACCAGCCATACCCTGACCGCGAATACCTTCATTCCTTCTGTCTACTTGTATTCGCGAAATGCTTCCGTTTTGCGTGTCCTCCCCTTTCAATATGAAATCGCCCGCCAAACATCATATTCCCACAGCTCGCGCCAGGCGGGGGCCCCCGCAGTTACAAGGCTCCGGCGCTCCTTCGCGTGCGCGCGCACTCCCACTTGCGCAGCTCCGCGGACTCTCTCGCGAATTTCATCTCATAAATGTCCCCGACTGAGGCCACAACTTTTTTCAAAACAACAAGCTGTCGCAAATGGGGTGGCAGCTGGGGTGGCCCCAAGGCATCTTTTTCTGAGGTGCCAGCTGGCCACCCCGTGCCACCCCGGTAGAAAACCCCACTCGCGGCGCGCCCGTACAGGCATGAGTTGGCTATCCATTTCCCCTCCAACTCTTGACAAAAAAAACAATGTTTATTATCAAGAATTGAACAGATGTAAGATGTTAGACAATATACTTCTTTTTTTTGCATATAGAGTCTACTCGTTCCTTGAGGGCTCACACCTCTGTGTCAGCAATGCCACCGGCTCCTGAGAAGCCCTCTCCAGCAGCGGAGGATAGCAGAGGAGGAAGCACCCGGAGGAAACTCAGGACTCCTGTACGACTTACAGCTGGTAAGAGAAGTGACCATGTAGTGCTTAGGTTAAATATGAAAGTCATAAGATACACATGTAATCTCACATGCCTTCTTTTATTTTATTTTGCCCTGTAAATAAAGGCTCTCCTACTGGCCCTCCAACCCAGAGCACAGTCCACCTGAATGGCCACAGTAGTCATGTGACCCTGGGAATGGGGAGGCGGGGGCGTAGATCCAGAGTGGAGCCACCAGTGAGTCCTCCAGAAGTCACGACTCCAGAGAGCCCCTCCAGACCCCGGGGCCGCCCTCCCGGCAAGAAGAAAGGCAGGAAGAGCAATCAGGACCCGGAGGAGGGGGGGAGGAGAAAGAACCGCAGAAGCTCCACCCCTGATGATGATCCTGACCAATCAACGGGGGACGAAGGCGGGGCGTCTTCAGCGCAGGAAACACCCGTGCTGTCGGACTCTGGCATGCCGTCAACGCCTAGGCGGCGCGGTCGGCCCAGAGCGGTAAGAACTGATGAAGCCCCGCCCCCTGAGGAGAGGACTGGGTCCCCTGAGCCCTCAATGCTGAGGAGGAGCAGCAGGAGAGCCATCGAGGAGGTCACGCCTCCTTCGCAGGCGGCCAATCAGCGACCCAATCGGAGAGAGTCTTCACAGGGAGAGGAAGAGGAAGAGGAAGGAGAAGGAGAAGGGGAAGCGGACGAGGCGGGGGGGTCCATGCGCACACGTAACCAGGGGCGACGGTCCGCCTGGTACGTGGAGGAGGACTCAGAGGAGGAGCAGAGGCAGCTGCTGTTTGAGGACTCGTCAATCACATTTGGCACATCCTCAAAGGGGCGTGTCCGAAAGCTGACGGAGAAGGCCAAAGCCAATCTCATTGGCTGGTAACAGAGCAGATACACAGGAAGTCAGGAGGAGGAATCTGCAGTAGATTTCTCGCATCAGAGGAGGCTGAGTAGACGGAGTCATGATTGAGAAATGCATCCGTGTGTGTGCGTCTGGGGAGTTGCTCGTCCAGCTGCTGCTATTCATAACCGTGGCGATGAAGACAAACAACAGCGCACTTATCTGTCCACTCCTCCTAGCTCTGGGCCCAGTGAGCACATCGCTCCACTGAAACGCATGTTCATCCTGTTCCAACTCGTCCTGCATTATTGGTCCATGTTGGATCCCACAGGAGCCCACTGACTCCCCTGCTGGTGGTCTCGTTCCTGTCCAGTGAACCACTCTTCACCTCCGTCTGCCCTTAAACACTGTTGGTGTCAGACCGGGCTAAACAGTAGTGGAACGGTTTTAGTACTTGAAAAATAATCATGAGGAGAGCTGGATGTATCTTACTATTTCCCGAGTTTCTCTGGTGGGTAGGTCATATGCCAACCAAGATGA
>NW_011352253.1:0-3239 GCF_000735185.1 Notothenia coriiceps
TGCGCTGGTCGGATTTCTCTGGATAGTTAGCATTAAAACTGGCAGCATGAATAGAGGTGAAGTGCCGCTTCAGGTTGTCTGATTTGATTACAGCTACATTCTGCATGCAAATCAAACAAGTCGGTTTAGCATTGACGTGGTCCGGTAAAAAAAAACAATACTTCTCAGTCCAGTCAGTTTTGAACTGACGGTTCTCCTGGTCTACCTTCCTCTTCTTAGCGAATTCCATCCTGGGTTTGAGTTATCCACGGCCCGTTAGTGTCATGTTGGTCAATCGCTGGGCTGGGATGACAGGCGGCTAGCTGGCGAGCTATTGTTTATATGTGTTTGCCGCTATTCCAGGTGGTGACGAGTAATTTAAGCGCGCGAAGCACGTCTTGCATATGCACGCGATAAGGTCATGGGTCAGGTTTACGAGTGTCGACGGAGGTCAAAATAAAGCGAAACCGCGGACATTTTATTTTATGTTTTTATGTTATAACAAGTGAATGCCAGTAGATCAGCGCGGGCCATGCATTTGCCTCTCGCGGGCCGGATCTGGCCCGCGGGCCGCTAATTGGGGTTGGCTGTTGTATAGTGTCAAATCATAGCACAAGTTATCTCATGATCCTTTTCATATAGAGAAGATCTAGACGTACTCCACACGGCCAATGTTCTTGAGGTCTGGCCTTTTTTTTGATAATACAGTGACAGTACTTGTAGAAGATGTTGACCACTAACAACAGACTGCTGTGTAAAGAAACTCTTAAACCACAGTGCATGAACCACCCTAGAATTTAAGGTAGGATAACCCAAACCCCAACCCTTAGTGTTATATGATGATGCTTAGAAACTCATGAAGGAGAACCTTGGAATCACACCAACTCTAGGCTTGTTGGACAGCCTGGGGGTACCATTAGTGTTAGAAACAGCATTAATTGATACTACCAGTACAACTATAAAAAGGGAATATCACAGAGGGCCCTTTTAATTATTTAGTGCACTGAGGCAGCAGTGCAGAGAGACCACCAAAGTTAATGACCGCAATTTGTAAAAGAGCTTTATGGAGGCATCTTAATGAAGATTTTCGCTGCATATTTGCTGAGCCGCAAAACTACGTAGAGAGCTGCAAAGAATATGTATTATAGGCTGGCTCTACGGTAGGGCTGTCCCGAATACCATTTTACGGGCTACGGGGTTAGTAATCAGCAGCGAATATTCAACCCGCGCGGGGGGGTTTGCGTGGTAATCAGCAGCGAACCGCTTCAACACGTGTATTTCGGTTTATTCACGGGATTCATTTTGTTATTCTACAGTATTGTTGTTTTATAGTTAATTGTTAATGTATATAACCCAATTTGTGTTCTCTGAAATTGAAAAGGATGTTGCATTGTTTTTGTTATTTTCGTTGCAGTTGTATAATGTCTTAAAGGTAGAGTATGTAAGTTTGAGAAACCAGCTCGAGATCGCTAGAATTTATAAATACACGACCGGAGAAAATCTGCCACTTCCTTACAGAGCCCCTCCTCCAACACACACGAACGCACACATGACCAATGAGGGCACGAGATAAGTTTGTGCACAGATGGAAGGCTGACAGGCAGGTAGGCCATCCGGTTATTTTAGCCGGGCCGGCTCAGATGATTGGTCGTGCTTTTTACAGTACTACGGCTTCCACAGATGAAATTTTTTTATGGATTTTTTGTCAAAGCACTTAAGATATTCATTGCTATCGTGATGTTAAGAGCATTCCATGGAATATAACAAAAAGTGTATCTCGAGCCGGTTTGTCAAACTACCTTTAAGTGTAATTTGGCTTGGCTTCCTATTTTTTATGGACATGCTTTTATTTTGAAGGAGAGTTAGCGCTGTTGACAGGAAATTGTTTTGTTGCTATAGAAACAACGTGACGGAGAATTAACGGAGAAAAAGTTGTTGCTATAGAAACAACGTGACGGAGATTAACGGAGAAAAAGTCATATCTACATATAAAGACGGAGAAAGTAAACAATAATATTTATGGTTTAGTGTTAGCACCCCCCAAAGAGGCTCAAGCTCTTACGTTGGAGTTTTCAATAAATTCAATTTGGCAGTCGTCTGCCAAAAAAAAAGAAAAAAAAAGAATATCCGAATAACGAAATTGAAACCCGAATAGTACTCCAACGAACGAATGTTCGGATATTCGGGTACAGCCCTACTGTACGGTGCATAAGCATGGGGCACACAGAGGTTAAAAGGAAAGAAAATAGAATTGGAATGAATGAAGGGTGGAGGAGATACAAAAGGCTGAGGAAGAAGAGGAGGCAGGAACCTAGTAAGAGCAGTGAAAGCTTTAGGCTGCAGAGAAAAAACACTGCTAATAAAAAAAGATTGAATGTATTGTCGAGAGGTTTCAGCCTTGCAAAACCAATTAAAGAAGCAAAAGTTGGGGTTGCAATATTACTATCAATGTTTTTGACACAGTGTGTGATTAATCAATTGATTGCATTCTGCCCATTCAGGAACAATGGTGTTATTTCTTGCTTTGAAGTTAGCTTAGTGGTTCCTCAATAAACGCCTAATAGAGTGGTGCAGAAATGAGTCCTAAAACCGGGAAAAGACTAGAACATGTTTGTGGTTAGAAGCCTGAAATAAGGTCTGCGGTTAAAGCAACCTTACCTGATTTTCACGTTTTGTTCTACAACATAAAATACTGTATATCAGAAAATACTCAATTCCGAAGCTTTTATCCATCATAAAAAGAGCGGAGATCGCCGATCCGATCATAGGGTGGGTCGGGGCTATGGAGATCTTCCATTTAAAGTAATGTTTAAAACTCAGTTAATGGGGCTCATCTTTATATTGCTTAATTTTATAATCGTAACGGATTGAAAAGTTTAGATACATTTTTCAATAAATGGTGCGCTTCCACAAACAACAAAGAACATAATTATTGCATTCAAATGAAGTACGTTGCATACCGCTATTTTATTGTCTTTTTCGGACACCTTTAAAAACTGCCAGACTTGTGAAGCCATTTTGGCTAACTTGTTTTGCCGCGCACAGAGAAAAGTGTCATGTATTTTGCGTCATCTGATCGGCTCTCCTGGTCGGCCTTTATTAAGAGTGAATATCTGCCGATTTTAGCCTAGTATTATTACATGGCTTAGTTGAATACTCGATTCTGATTGGTCAATTCAGAACATGTGACACGTTGTTAATCCAGAACAGACAGACCGCTGTCAAGGATTTATTGACCGTTGTTAAGGACGCTCAAATCT
>NW_011352254.1:0-542 GCF_000735185.1 Notothenia coriiceps
AGAGAATTTTCCATTTTTGACGATTTACATGTCACAAATTACTCCAAATTACTCCAAACTACTCGCATATAGTTTTTCCGATATTCACGAAATGCTGTATACAAATTTCGCTTACGATTGCGGACATATTTCAAATTTGCTTTTATTAGCCCCGCTCCCCAGGAAGTTGGCCATATTCAACAATGTGCGTTTTTCACGCATTTTAAACACATTTTTGCAAACTCCTCCTACGGAAATGATCGAAAAAATTCCAATCCACGACAACTTGAGCGCATATCCCATGTCATGCTACATTGTGAAGGAATAGTCCTTCACTCGAACGGGGAGCTCGTAGGTTAACGGAGAATGTACAATTTTTTACCAATTATGTCAGATAAGCTACTGAGACCTGCCTCTCTGCCTGGCACATCAACTCTCACTCACTCACTCACTCACTCACTCACTCACACACACACACACACACACACACACACACACACACACACACACACACACACACACACACACACACACACACACACACACACACACACACACACACA
>NW_011352255.1:0-2271 GCF_000735185.1 Notothenia coriiceps
TGTGTGTGTGTGTGTGTGTGTGTGTGTGTGTGTGTGTGTGTGTGTGTGTGTGTGTGTGTGTGTGTGTGTGTGTGTGTGTGTGTGTGTGTGTGTGTGTGTGTGGCACGTACCCCGCAGGGCAGCAGCAGCAGCGTCCTGAGGCTCAGAGAAGACCGCCTGATTGGGCAGACTGTTTCTGGAGCGAGTGACTGACTCCAGCTGGGAGGCCCGGCCCAGCAGGGAGGCTGCGTCCAGGACTTCCCCTTCTTTGGCTTCCAGGTCCGACTTGGAGGTGGTGAGGGGCCGGGGCCCCGCTGGGGCTCCGAGATGGACGGGGTCATTAAGGCAGGCGGCCGTACCGCTGTCCAGACTCAGCACCCGGGCGTGGGTTTTGGCACTGCCTGCGCTGGGGGTCCGGCGGGAGGTGCGCCGCCTCCCTTCAGGCCGAACTCCTGCCTCAGAACCCGCCGCAGACTTTACTCTGGAGGAGGGGGGGTGGTGCTTGGCCCTCAGGGCCCGGTAGCAGCCCTCGGGGGAGTGGCAGGAGTGGGAGGTGCTGGAGGAGCTGTCCGTGCTGAGGTGGGTGGAGCGCAGACTGGAGGCACAGCTGAGTTCACTCTGATCCGAGTCCTCATCCCCCCCCGCAGGAAACCCAGCACTACAAGGCTTGGCCCCGCCGCGCAGTGACATGTAGTCGCGGTGCCGGCTGGCGTCGAAGCTGCTCGCTCTCTTCTTCCCCATCCGCCGGCGCCCGCTGCGCCCGGTGGAGAGGGAGGAGGTCCTCTGGACGGGGCTGGCAGCCTGAGGCTGGCTGTCGTCCTTCAGCTGCTCCGTGTCAGCAGCTCCTGTGGAGCCGTCAGCACTGGTCCTGATGCCGGGCTCCTGCAGCGGCTCCTGAGCCGGAGCGGGCGGAGTGTCGACGGGCAGTTTGGCCGTCAGCTCGTTGGCGTGGGGGTTCTTGTTGGCCTCCCTGGAGGGGATGGTGCTGAGAGCTCTGGAGCTGATGCTGCAGAGGCTGGAGGTCCGGCCGCCTGACGGAGCAGATACCGTGTCCCCTCGGTCTCGCGCCCGCTCGTCCCCCGACAGCGACAGCAGGCTCTCCACGTGGGTGGAGCTGGTCTGCTCGCTGTGGAAGCTGCTGATGGTGCTGTTGGTGTCCCGGTCGGTGCCGCTGCAGTAGCTCTCAGTGGAGCCGCTGCTGCGGGTGCTCAGGCTCCTCAGGCTCTCAGCGCTGCGCTCCCCCCTCTGAGACTTCCCCCCGCCACCTGAGCCCTTCACACCCCCTCCCACCTCCACCTGGTACAGCCCCGAGCTGCCCTCCCCCGCCTCTCTGGAGGCGGAGCGGGCCACTCTGCGCGGCTCTTTTTGTCTGTAACACTCCACCCCAGAGGTGGAGGCCACGGCCTGGTCCTGCTGGTACAGCCGCTCCCCCCCCTCCCTCACACACACCCCCGTCCTGTGAGTCCTGGCCGCCTCCAGCTCACACACGGGGTCCAGGCCCCCCCTCCTGGGCGGAGGGTAAAGGGCAAAGTCTGGCAGACACGGGTCGGGGAAGGCTGAGCCGGCGGAGCTGGAGGTCCGAGGGAGACCCCGGGACCGGAGCTCCTTCCTGTAGCTCTGTGACTGCAGGGAGGCGTGAGGGGGGGGCTCGGCCTCACAAGAGGAGTGGGACAGGCTGAAGTGATAAGCAGCCGAGGAGCAGAGGTCAGCTGCTTCACGGGACAGCTCCGAGGGACAGAGGGAGGTGGAGGGCTGCAGCGAGGCGAAGGAGTCGTTGGCGACAAGGCAGTACATCTTAGTGTCCGACAGGAGGTCTGCAGGGACACCGAGAGAAGGACGTTAAAGTCAGCACCCTCATTTTAGTTTTATTTGAATGAGAAAAAAGATTATATTAAAAAGATAATAATAATTTGAATGCACAATTCAAGCTAATAGATTTAGCAGGGCAGAGAGAGGAGAGGAACAGAGACAGAGCGGTCACTCTTCATGTCAACACATAGTGACACCTGAGGCCACAGAAACACTGCAGTCTGTCTGAACAGGCAGACGTGAAAAATGCTATTTTAATAAATTTGACTGATTCTGATCCTGCAGGCCCCCCCTTCACTGAGAGGAAACCCCCCAGCAGTGCTGCAGAGTGGTGAGTGTGAATCACTTTAAAGTTACAGAGGATCGTCCTGATCGGTCACAATGACAAATGTCACATTAAGTAAGTAAGTAAGTAAGTAAGTAAGTAAGTAAGTAAGTAAGTAAGTAAGTAAGTAAGTAAGTAAGTAAGTGTGTGTGTGTGTG
>NW_011352257.1:0-241 GCF_000735185.1 Notothenia coriiceps
TGCCACAAGCGAGCGGCAGGAGCGGGGGCTGAGCATCAGCTGGGTGCTTGGCTTGCTGTTTAAAACACCTTTCTTTGTATCCATATCTCTCGCTAGAATCTCCCACCATCCAACTAACAACAACGTCAACTCTGAAACTACGGGGCGGGCCGAGGGCAAATACACATTAAAATAATTAGTGGAGTTAAACATTTTTGCGTTAACTTGACAGCCGTAATAAAAACACATACAAATGTAAAGA
>NW_011352258.1:0-5535 GCF_000735185.1 Notothenia coriiceps
TACTACAACATTTTAATCATCAGTTCTTCCACATTTTCCTAAATTGTTCATATTTGATTTATTAAAATAATGATATTGTGGTCATTGTTAAAAAATTCTGCTATTATTATGAGTATTATTATTTGTATAATGCACTTTCTGCCTTCCTGTCATTAGGAGTTAGACATGTAATGGCTATGTAATTGATTAGATTAGAAACTTCATTATCCTAAACTGCTGGGACATTTCGCCAATACCTTTATATTGTCTACTCTTCACTTACTTGTCAGCATAGGTCGGCATTGATGTACAGAGCCGACAGAAGACCTTGTTTATATTAGCATCACATTGAGAGGCCAGGAAGTAAGCCGCTGGTTCCCTCGACAAAAAGCAATGGGATTTCTCCACAGGGTTTTGGAAAATAGCTGGAAATAAGGTCTGTGGAAAAGACAAACCTGTTTGATAAATGCACGTTTTGTTCAGCCGGATAATCTCCACATGTCTACCCTACTTTTATCATTTTCGAATCATAAATCTAATCGATAGATTATAAAAGGGTTTTAGGACGCGTCACTGCACCACTAGAAGCCAACTCCATCGATCAAGCTGGCTGAAACTTTCTCTCCCTCTACTTCTCAGGCTCCCTGTCACTCTCCTTTAACTCCTTCGGTGACTTTCTTTTATTTGAAGATTGTTTTTTGCCCCGGCTACCACTGGTATTAAACACATTTTGGCGAATGGTTAGGTGGCGCGATATTCTGTAGTGAAGGAGCGCGCTCCCGCTCACGGGAGCCTGCTCGCGCTCCCGCTCTCGGGAGCCTGCTCGCGCTGCGCTCCGCAGCAAACAGCTGCTAGTCAAAATACCAAAATACCACAGGACAATTTTTTTAAAGCAATATTTTTAGTGGCCCGAGCGGGCAAGTGGAAAGTACGTTATGCTGGCCCGGGGTGTCTAAATAGTGCTTCCGGGCCAGCGGGCCATTTATAATGTCGAGCCCTGAATTACAACTTTAAAGAAATATTAGCAGCAGAGCCAACTGTCACAACCACTGCTTAATGCATTTCTTCTTGAACAAAACCTAAATGTCACACATTTGTGTTTTATACAGCTTCTCCCATATTGCATTCTGATATGCCTTTTCATATTTTTAAGGTTGTTTTGTACCCAGTGAACATTGCAGGACAGTGAAGCGAGGCTCACCCAGGTAAATCTGAAGGCAGAGTCCTCCAAGAAATACAAGAGGACTCACTGGCCAACTTCCTTGATATTTTCAGAGAAAGACAGGAAGTCACCAAATGCAGCCCTGAGACAAAAGGGCTTGCTGGAAGTATCAGTCAGGTCGAGCATCTGAAAAAGATCTGCCTGATGCTCCGGGGTGCCCAGAAAAATCTTGTGCAACTGACCTCCACAAACAAGGACCAGCAAGTTGCATTGGAGCACATGAAGTAAGACAAAGAGGCCCTTCAGATGAGCTTTGTGCTGACAGACGCTTGCTGGCAGTGTCTAAAACCACGTGGAGGTGGAGCTAGGGAGTTATCTCCAAATAGGATGAGCAGAGAATAGGCATCTCCAAATTGCCCTGAAAAAGGCATAACATCTCTCCCAGACTGAACGCTGCCGCTTCGACATGGAGAAAAAAAATATCCTCCATCAGGAGGCAGAGAAATCAACTGCTTCTCTTCTTGCTTAACTTGAGAAAGAAACAAAGCTCGAGTCTGCTCTGGAATGGACTCAGCAGGAGCTTAAGTACATCAATCTCCACGACACAAGGAGACAACGTCCCTCGCTTCACAGCTGGAAGTGTCAAATGTCGCCCATCTTTCCGAGCTGCAGACGCTAGAGTCGAAAAAAAAGACCCTCATGGCTGCACTTCTAAAACAAGCCAAAGATCAGCTTGGAAACTATCGTCTTCCTTTGTAGGAGAAAAAAGCAAAGACCTTCTATGTGGCTCTGCTCACGGAGCAAGGACAGGCGAACATCAAGCTTGGTGACGCTCTAAGAAAGGCTGAGCAGAAGTTGGAGTGCGTTCGCATCCAGTGGCAGGACGACAGGTCCGCCCTTCATCGGGCCACAAAAAGCCTCCAGAAGACTCAGCAGCAGGAGGAGCAGGGATGGCAGGAAGCTGAGAGCCCTGGGAAATTGCAGGCCGAGGACTCGGAGAGCCGGATCCCCAAAAAGAGGGAGAACGGGTTCCAAAAGTGCTTCAAAATCCCAGCTGGGCACCTGTTGCTGATTTAGGTATAAAAAGGCCCACTGAAACATGTTCAGCTTCAATAAATGCAAAACTGTTATTTGTTATGTTTATTTGTGATTTAAAATCTTAGTTAGCACAAGAGTGTGTGCAAATATTTATGAATCAGTGGTAGGGATCTATCTGAATATAAATTGGCTTAACTGGTCTAGTCTAGATTTTATGTTGGTCGCAATATTGGGAATTTCGGTTAAAATGGCATCTACTACACTTCAATAAACACCAGAAAAGATGATAGTGAACATCCTAACCCTAAAGACTTTAACATTCTGAGGAACAAAGTGAATTAACTTGTTCTGTTAAAACATTTAATACCTCAATGATCTCAAAAACTTGTTTTAAGCATTTATCAAACTTGTTGCCTTACCTTGTCTACACCAGCACTGAGGATGAAGTTTCCTTTCTTATTCCACTTGAGTGCAAATATAGGACCTTTATGCTGACCCAATGTACTCGCCAGGTTACCTGGATATATGAAAATTCTTGTTATATCCTAATCTAAGAAAGAGAAAGGAAACATTTCATCATCTGAACGTCCCTGCTGAGCTTTGATCTTACCGTCTTTTGTCCATATTCTAGCAAAGCCGTCGTATGAGCCTGTTGCTAGCAACGTTCCCTCGCTCTGAAAGAAAGAAAGAAATTCTTTTTAGAATGGAAGTCAGTGGCATTCATTCTTTCTCAGGTTTATTTGAATATTCTGATTCAGGCAGATTGAGTGTGATTTTATATTCCACAGTTTTTTAACGAGACACATAGAGTGGTGGAGGAATGAATCCGTAAACCCTGGGAAAAGAGGCCCCGACCAAAAACAACCAAAACGTGTGTTTGCTACAGACCTTATTTTTTTCTAATGTTCCCCCAAATCCTATCGGAAAATCCCATTTAGTCTAGGGAGCCCTTGTGATGTTAACTTCCAGATCAGCCTACAGAAACATGTCACCACTGCACGACTCTCTTAACACAACAGTAGCTAATGACTAAACTAAATATTAGTGCTGAAAATAATTTGCAACTGAGCGGTAGAAAAAGTATTTTCCCCCCTGGGAGAGACTCGCCCCCAAGTGTGTGGATGGAAGGAATGCCTTCGGCAGGAGTAGTGGTCAAAGGGGCACATACACACACACACTCACATTCCAGTCTAGTGAGGTGACGTCTTTGTTGCTGGGTACGTCCTGGCCCCCTTCCCGTATGCAGTGCCTCAGAACCAGCTGGGTGGACCCGCCTGTGCTGTTCTCACTCAGGTTCCAGATCCGCGCTGTCGAGTCCCCGGACCTGCCCAGTCAAAACACACACACACACACACACACACACACACACACACACACACAATCTAACGTTAGTCATGTAACATGGCTTCCACTCTTCAAACCAGTACTGAAATGTTATCCAACTGACCATCGCTGCTCTTGAGTAGGGCTGGGGTTTGAAAGCATTTATTCGAACCTGAACCCAGTATCAATTCCGTAAATCTTTCTAAATGACTAAACAACCCTTTTTCACATGATCTGTTGAGGAAAAAGGAAAAATACATTTTACAGGCACAAAAACTTAATTGCGATTACGTGGCCTATAATGCACCCTGTCAAATGTATAGGTCTGTTTTTTTATTTTAGTGAGGCGTGCTCATGCATAGGAGCAGGACAGTGTGTGCACACTGTTGGGTTGGACAGTTATATTAATGAGCCCTCAATTGTAGATTAAGGCTGGGGGAAGTTTAAATACAATTTAAGGAAGATGATTAATAATTCTTTTTTCAAAGTTAAGTCAATTATTTTTACTCCCTTGGCTTCGATCCATGGGCTTGGAAGGAAATTCATGTTATGAATTAACACTTAGCTGTTAATGATGGCTCACAGTAATGGCAGTCGGACAAGGCTTTTCCTGGGATGGGTGTTGAAGGGGCAGTACATTTATCACATGTTTATGCCCTTTTCTGACTTGTTAATCACTTCTTTTATTATTTTAGGTGTAGTCCACATGTACAATGTTTAGATTTCTTCCATTATCCGATACACGTACTGCGTTTTAAAACAATCCTCCAATATGGAAAAAAAGTGTTGGATACTGTAGCTGTAAATCACCCTGAATCGCTTTCTGACGACTGTTTCTCAATACAGTGGAAGAGTAACGTTTTTATGAACCATGGAAAAGGTCTTGTTAGCAAGTTTAGAGCCAGCCCTATTTTGGATACGTCTGCATGAAATATTTCCTCATTGGCAAGGCCTCACAAGGGTGATAACGGTGCAAACTTTAACGTTACAGGCCAGAATCTCTGTTCTCCCAGTCTACAATAAAAATGGAGTTTCTGATCATCTTCATCCTGGAAGGGGTTTTACAAGATCTTCTTTGTCGGTAACCATAACGCTTTTTGAATGTGGACGAAATATAGAATATGTTTAAAATAGGGCCGGGACTTTAACGCGTTAATTAAGATGAATTAATTACACAAAAATTTACGCATTTTAATCGCACTTATTTTTGCACCGCGGAACGTTTCTCACTGGATGAGTTTCAGGGGTACCAATTATACTGGAGCACCAACTAACGTTCATGACTTCAGACAACAACAAACCAAAGTGAACAATAGTCAAACATGAACGAAGAAGCTGATGAGACCGCTTTGGTTGGCCCCGTGGATGGGACATTTTGTTTTAAAAAACGGACGGATGGAAGCGTCGATAAGAGCACGGTTGTTTGCAAATTATGCAACAAGGAATTCGCATATCACCGCAGCACATCAAGCCTCAAGTATCACCTCAATGCAAAACATATAGCAGCTAGCGTAGAAGCTAGCGTGGATGTTAGCCCGACTCGGAGTACAAGGACCCACACCCAATTCGCGTTGATCAAACAGTGGCCTATGCAACAGAGAGATTTTATTTTTCATTCAGGATATTGAAAGAATATTATTTTATTTTAAATGGTACACTTTATGTTGAACTATTTATTACGTTGTTGGTGCAACTGGCACTTTATGTTGAACTGTTTATTGTTTTGGCCAAGGTTATTGAGAGAGTTGGACTGAAATTGATTAGATTTTTTAAATCAACTGTTGGTAAATCAACAAAGTCTGTTATGGCCTCTGAAGCAACAGAGAGATGTTTTCTAATAGTCAGGGTTTCCAATGTTCTGAATGTACTTGAAAGTATTGTGTTTTACTTAAAAAACAAAGTGTTATAGTTTACAGAAGGTCTACCTACCTATAGGCTACCTGAATCTCTGAAATGTACTATATTCCTAAATATGCTATTGCTACACTTTATGGCAAAAATTGCACTTTTCTGTTGGTCTTGGTTAAGAAATA
>NW_011352259.1:0-1942 GCF_000735185.1 Notothenia coriiceps
ACTTAAGCATTTCGATTATTCTTTTTTAAGAGCAGTTTAATGACTGCAGTTTTCAGGGCCTGTGGAAAAACACCTGAGTGAAGAGACTTGTTTACTATGTGAAGTAGATCTGAGGCCATGCAATAAAAAAGTGGGAAATATCTTTGTACAAAAAACGTCTTAATTCCAATTCATTTTCTGTTCTCATGGTTTCAGTTACTTAAAAGAATATGTGGGATGGTTTAATATATATCAAGCAATCATATTTTTAAATATTGTTTGTCAAAGTCAGAATGTATCTAGTATATATTAAATAAATCTATACAATAAATATAGTGGGATAAAAAGGATAATATTTGCCTCTGAAATGTAGTGGAGTAAATGTCTAAAGTAGCATAACATGGAAATACTTGGGTAAGGTACAAGTATCTCAAATGTTTACTTAAGTACAGTACTTGAGTAAATGTACTTAGCGAATTTCCACCTCTAATCATGTAGTTGGAAAAATGTGATCAGCAATCTCCAGGTCTCGTAAACAGTAGGAATTAAAGACAGTATGTTTTAAGCAAGATTTTATGCTGCTCCAATTACCACTTCTCTAAAATAACACAATTCTGACAGGAAGGCGTTAAAGGTGCCGTATAGCTCAGGTGATATTCTGGGGCTGAGGCCCTGGGACCGTTTGATACGTGTCAACCCCTCTGTCACCCTCTGTCACCCCCTTCAACAATGTCCCTTCAATAAAGGCACTGGCTGCCCAAAAGAAGAACGCAGACTGTCATCATTTTTGTATTGTTAATTTAAAAAATATAACAGGTTAATACAACATGTCATCAATAATCTCATCATAAAAAGGGTGTTCTTTATGAAATACAAATGAATGCTGCGGTATTCAATGATAATCAGTAGCTTGAATGTCAAAGTCCACACTTTTCTCTATTGTCAAGTTGCTGGTGATCATATGCATTAGAAATAACATAAGCATAGCCTGATACAAAAATGGATGATAAATGATTCTAACAATATTCCCGGTAAGAAGCCATCCCACCTCTCACACTGAGAGAAAATGAAAGAGGAAGATTTCACACTAATTAAGTCCTGCAGGGCTCTCCTGTTTTTCTTCCAGCCTTGCATTGTTTCTTGGCAGCTTCCTCATGTTTGCCTGACCTCGTGACCTCACAGCTCCGATGACGACAACAAGCAAATGAGCCATCAGTGACAGACTGAGGGAGAGCCAGGACCCTCACATCTCCGAGACCTTCAGGTAGATTTTCATCAACATGTTTGCTTTAGAAATCTCCTGAGAATTACATTTACTAAAACTGGAAATTAATCTTGGCATAATACTTTTAATGGGTCATTTTCACAATTTATTCTACATTGGAACCGTTTTTATCGGTGTGATGGGATCAGCTGATTAAGTCAGTTGACAGAAAACTCCTAAATAAAATGTAAAAACATTCTCTGGTTGCAATTTCTCTAAGGAGAATCCTTTCTGCCTGCCTTTTGGTTTTCTGACAAAGTAATTAAAAAGTATTGGTTATGGTATATGGTTATCATTCATAAATGATCAAGAATTATAAAGTAATAATTTGTCAAAAATTAAAATGTAAATAAGAAGGAACAGAAAATAATGATTATTTGTGTGAAGTATATGCTTGTTTACCTTAGTAGAGATTTCTCTCTTACCGACACTTAACATATTTGTACCTCAACATGTTTGCAAAAAGTGTGTGTTTAGATCTACAGTTGCAAGAAAAAGTATGTGAACCCTTTGGAACTACCTGGATTTCTGCATAAATTGGTCATAAAATGTGTTCTGATCTTCATCTAAGTCACAACAATAGACAAACACAGTCTGCTTAAGCTAAAACCACACAAACAATTATATGTTTTTATGTTTTTATTGAACACACCATGTAAACATTCACAGTGCAGGGTGGAAAAAGTATGTGAACCCTTG
>NW_011352260.1:0-3195 GCF_000735185.1 Notothenia coriiceps
CCATTTGAACAGTAGCCTATCCTCCCGACAATATCAGTGACTTGATCGCTTGTTGTAACTTGCAATCGTGTGTTTTGGACTACCGATTTACCTGCCTCGCCTAGCCGCCGCTGCTATCATATTCCTGGGGTCTGTATCTGGTAGCTTCATCACCCAGGTAACGATGTGGATCAACAGGCAGCTGGTATGGAGTATCCTCGCATGGATTATGTCCTTCATAGTCCATCCAGTAACACCGATACTTCAATACTCAGCAGCCAAACTTTTCCAACTGCGATTCCACCTGTCAGAGCCCCCACCGGCATTGCATCACCTGGATAACGCTCACCATGCTCGTCGTAAACACATGCACCGCGGATCCCGTCGGAGCTTCAACTTCGATGACACAAAACCAATACGATCCTTCTGGTCTTCCAATCCTCGTCCCGCAAGAAGATCCACCGGACAGTCTATTGACCACAGCTCGCTGGCAAACCTGGCCAGGTGTGCTAGTGCTGGTGCTGATGTCAAACCCGACAGAAACGAGCTTGCCGGCCGGCTATTCAACATCCGCTCGCTCATCAACAAGGGACTTCTACTTTATGATCTACTGTGGATGAAAGTCAGCTGGTGTAGCTGACTTATATACTGTGCGGCCTGGGTGCGCATTCAGGTAGGCTCGCCCTGATTGGCCGGCTACTTTATACAACTTCAGTGTATGAACGCTCGCGTATCATTGATGAGAGTAATACCCATAGAGTCCAGTCGAGGGCTCCGCCTGTGCTTATAGAACTAGGGTTACAATACGTAACCCACCGTTTTGTATTATAGCACCTATCCAGGGCCGTTTTTTGGCAAGGGGCGCTGGTAGCTCTGGGAGGGAAAACATTTTTTTTGACCGTTGGTGCTCATCCTAATTTTCGGCCTTGATGTAACAACATTCATAATTAAGTAAATGTAACACCCTTTTCACCCCGGTTACACTTTTAATTTGCCCTGTATGATGGGCGCTGTAAGTGATGGAACTGGGGAATGTTGGCTTATCAGGCGCCTGCAGCTCACAGCCAAAGTGCGAGTGGGCGTGGGAGCGAGCGAAGGAGAGAGAGAGGGCGCATCGGTACCGGCACTGTCGTTATTAGCATCTGGTGCTAGCTGAGCTAACGGATATAAGAAAAGGATGTTTCTACAACAAGGGTGGAGGAGAGCTCTCTCCTGTCAGACTGAGAGGCTCAGTGAGGTAAAGGACTCTGAGTGTTTAGATAGTTAACTTTAGTCTAAGTTATCTCAGTGGGTCTCAAACTTTTTGATCACAATTTATGTAAAAATATTTCCAAGGTACTCCTTTATAATTAATGGGATAAACAGGTTTGAAATCATTTCAATGTATACTATAGGAAAGTAAACCAAAAATATCATTTAAAACTGGAGACATAAAAAAATATGCATACATAAATAAATGTTAACTATTTAACTAATTCTTGTTCAAGTAGATACCTGTCTGTCTTGGCTGTGGCCAACATATTTAATAATGGGAAAGGCGGGAGGCTGTCAACGATGTTTTTTTTTTTTACCATGATCCGTGGGTTGGATTAAACTGATTGCATGCTCTGTGCAGAGCTCCTTGGTGTATAGAGAATTTCAAGGGACATTTCAGAAAGGGAGTTATATCATCCCAGAGAAAATATGAGAATGTGACAAAGGATGGCAGGTAAAAGTAAAAAGGAGACATATGTGCAGGTTTTCCGTAAACATTAGAGCTTGGTGAAAAACTCCCTCAAAAATGTCGATGTTGGAGCTACTCTTAGTTTTGCCTTCTTCCTCAGACAGTACTGACATCATACTCAATGCACTCAATTTCTTTTTGGTGTTGACCATACATACACATCCATCCGTCGACTACAATTCTCCTTAGGTGAACTTTAATTAATAATGTGACATCTCCCTGTTGCACTGTTGAGATTAAACACAAGCTACTGGAGGATTAACCTTATTTCTTCCATAGTGTAATCCACACCACTTTACTGACATAATAGAGTAGGTGAGGAAATAAATGTACAAACCCAGTGCCCAAGAGAAAACATGAATGCCAATTTACTAAAAAGGCACACCCCACGCTTAGGGAGGACTACAGATGCAGATTTCCATAGGGGTCTGCAACCTTTTTGACCAAAAGAGCCATTTTGCTCCTTTTTCCAAAACATTTTTTTGTCTGGAGCCGCAAAACATATTTCATAGCTTGATAGCTAATAAAGTTGTATTTATTGTTATATCAGACAAAAACTACAGTTTTTTTTGCATGTATTAGGCTATTTATTACATTATATAAAACTATTAACCTCTAATAAGAAACAAATAACTCCTATAAGGAGAATTAAAAATAATACACAGGCCTACTTTAAAATAAACTAAACAAAGCACTTGGGGAGTCCTCTGCACATTTGAAGGAAAAAAAAATATTATTAAAATGGGCCCACTTTGAAATAAATAAAACATATAGCTGCACCCTAAAAAGAGTTAAAGGTAGGGTAGGTAAGAATGGAGAAACCAGCTCGAGTGCGCTAGAATTTGAAAATACACAACCGGAAAAAATCTGCCTCTTCCTTCCGACTTTCTTACAGAGTCCCTCCTCCAACACACACGAACGCGCATCATCAATGAGGCCACGAGATAAATTTGTGCACACATGGAAGGCTGACAGGCAGGTAGGTCATCATGATTGGTCGTGCTTTTTACAGCGCAACGGCTTCCAGAGATTAATTTTTGTATGTATTTATTGTCAAAGCATTTAATATATTCATTGGTATCGGGACGTTAAGAGCATTCCATGGAATATAACAAAAAGTGTTTCTGAAATAAATTACATACCCCATTGAATTATGACTGAAGATTGTCAGCTCCCTTGTTGTTCCTCGATACGTAAAGGCTGCAGCACCGTTGACAACTTCTCTCTACATATCAAACATAGCGGTAAACCAGCATCGTTTGCTGTGAAAGCATATAACTCTGTCCACGCAGAATTAAATCCTGTGTTCCTCCGGTACTTTTCTTTGATTTATCCATAGTTCGCTCATCGAGCCCATCGAGCCGGGGGTCAGGTTATTCACCCGCAGGAAAAGGCGCTCGCGCGAGACCGTAGCAGGATGTGACGCATATTTTAGTTGACCTAATTAAAACCGTTTTGTTTTTTATTTATGTGTCACAGTATCACCTCAAAAT
>NW_011352260.1:6485-9916 GCF_000735185.1 Notothenia coriiceps
GTCCGTTTTATAAAAAACCTTATACCTGAATGAATAATAAACAACATGGAGGATGAATAAATCCAACAAGTATTCACAAATTAAGAAGCTGGACCTTTTTTTCATGATTAGCTATTCAAATAGTTACAGTTTTGTGGGTTTATATAGGGGTACTGAACACAGGTAGTGCTCTTCAGCAATGTTTAAAAGACTGGGTCCCTGGTTTGAATGGTATCCTGCAACATTTCAAAAGGTTTTCTTTCTTTTAATGCAAATGTTCTACGAGGTACAAAATGCAGTATACACACAATGCACTGTTGTCCAAAATTCAGAGTATAAATGTTCAGCCCTTCATTTTCTGTCTCCTTATCAATGAATCGACTGTTTCAGCTCATTTCAGTTCCTACTTCTTAGTCATTCTTATTCTTAGTCATTAGGTAAAGCAGGACACTCAATAGTGTATCATGTATAGACTGTATTGTACAGCACTATTAATAATGTATAAACTAGCTATGCTGATATTTAGAAGCTTATATTGCATGTACATAATACTATGCGCAAGAGCTATACAGATTCTGCAATGACTAGCTCTTTTACTTTACGGATGTATAGGTTGGATAGTATTCTGTATTCATGCTTTACTTCCTCAATAAGTTGATTTTATTGTGCCATTCAAACATGTTTGTTTAGTGTTTGTTACTTCCAGCATATACTGCTTACGATCGCACATTTTCTTCCAATCTATTTTGTCCAGTCTCATCTAATTGATGGATGGGGCGTTGTGTCATCCAATTTCACGTTCAATACTGTGCCTTCTCATTGCTGTTGATTGTTCAAGACCATTTTAAGCACATTCGTTTAACATTATTGAGAGTATTAGCCCAGTGCTAAGGTTTTAAAGGGACATAACACCAGGCGCTATGATTAAAATACTCTTTGTATAGTGGGGCTAGTGTTACTGGTGAGTGTGCTTGGACTTTATTGATTTATGATAATGACTGCTGGCCCGTGCCTGGGCCCAATGTCTCCCTATGACAGGCTGTGGTCAGAGCACGTTGCAGCCTCGCTAATTTGTTTCCCATGCTCTGGATTCGACACCCCCCCTCTGCCCACCGCGTGCATCGAGCATGTCACAGGAAAAGCAGCTCAATATCCCCAGAGGATGTGGAAACTCAGGCGTTCAGCAGCGGGCTGCAGTCGAGTGTGTCCACGCTGCAGACTGGCCTATCTGTCACTTCATGGAGGAATTACGTCATGCCTCCACCCCCAACTCCCTATAGGTGACATCAAGGTGAAGGATTGTTTTAGTGTTACAAGGCTCAAGAATAATGCCTTCCTGGGGCGAGTAATTCCACCCTTTGTCCCATCGTACACACATCATTTGCAGTTAGGAGCAAGTATGAGAGCAGGGCAGATACATCATGACCATGTCTTTTTTATAATAACAACTTATAAATAAAACAATTTCCATAGGGGCAAGTTTACTTTGTGAAAAGCTGATTTCTAATGTTATCCAGATAAGAATGAACCCTATAAGAACTTTTAAATTGCCAACACTGCAGTTCAGGTAATGGCCTTTAATTAGACATGCAGTCCCAATACTTTTCAGATTCAAAAGATAGCCAGTAATAGGACTTTCTCTCTTTCTCTGCTCTGCTGAACATCCCAACCAACCCAGCTATCACCAGTTGTCCTGGCTCCGGTAATATACAGTTGCAAGAAAAAGTATGTGAACCCTTTGGAACTACCTGGATTTCTGCATAAATTGGTCATAAAATGTGTTCTGATCTTCATCTAAGTCACAACAATAGACAAACACAGTCTGCTTAAGCTAAAACCACACAAACAATTATATGTTTTTATGTTTTTATTGAACACACCATGTAAACATTCACAGTGCAGGGTGGAAAAAGTATGTGAACCCTTGGATTTAATAACTGGTTGACCCTCCTTTGGGCAGCAATAACCTCAACCAAACGTTTCCTATAGTTGCATATCAGACCTGCACAACGGTCAGGAGGAATTTTGGACCATTCCTCTTTACAAAACTGTTTCAGTTCAGCAATATTCTTGGGATGTCTGTTGTGAATAGCTCTCTTGAGGTCATGCCACAGCATCTCAATTGGGTTGAGGTCAGGACTCTGACTGGGCCACTCCAGAAGGCGTATTTTCTTCTGTTGAAGCCATTCTGTTGTTGATTTACTTCTGTGCTTTGGGTCGTTGTCCTGTTGCATCACCCATCTTCTGTTGAGCTTCAATTGGTGGACAGATGGCCTTAAGTTCTCCAGCAAAATGTCTTGATAAACTTGAGAATTCATTTTTCCGTCGATGATGGCAATCTGTCCAGGCCCTGAGGCAGCAAAGCAGCCCCAAACCATGATGCTCCCTCCACCATACTTCACAGTTGGGATGAGGTTTTGATGTTGGTGTGCTGTGCCTTTTTTTCTCCACACATAGCGTTGTGTGTTCCTTCCAAACCACTCAACTTTGGTTTCATCTGTCCACAGAATATTTTGCCTGTAGTGCTGTGGAACATCCAGGTGCTCTTTTGCAAACTTCAAACGTGCAGATCAGAACACATTTTATGACCAATTTATGCAGAAATCCAGGTAATTCCAAAGGGTTCACATACTTTTTCTTGCAACTGTATATATATATGCATATATGTGTGTGTCTGTATATATTTGTAAACTGTATATTATTTTCATCATTCAATGGACAATGGAGTATTTGTACTTTTTTAATATATACCATCAAACATATGTTCATATATAAATTGTATAACTATACAAAACGAAGTGAGATAACTGTTTATGAATATCTGTTCAACTTTATGTAAACTTGTGTAACTCATGAAAGATAAATGAGTGTTTCAATAAAACTATTACATATAAAAATGTATAGTTTAGTTTTTGTTTTCATTGCAATATCTTTTTTTTATATGCATCAATATATAGCCATACATGGTCCATGCATATATTGCAATATATTTAAAAATATAAGGACTACTTTCCCATATATGGAAATGTATGATCCAGTATATATATATCCAGTTTTGGATAGTCTGCCGTGGTTTCATTCCATTTCATAGAGCTGTTTGACGCTCAGCGTAACCTTGGCACACTGCCACTCCAACATCCAATCACAGACCTTGAAGATTAATCCTGGGGTTTGTCAAGCAAAGGGACTGTAATCCGAAGACACTACACTACCCATAATCCTCAGCTATCGTTTGGGATTACAGTCCCTTTGCTTGACAAACCCCAGGATTAATCTTCAAGGTCTGTGATTGGATGTTGGAGTGGCAGTGTGCCAAGGTTACGCTGAGCGTCAAANTCGGGCTCTGGGCGGTGTGAACAGAGCGGGAGCAGAAAAGGGAAACCGGAGCTGAACCAGAAAAGCTCTAGCTCGGAGCTAGAATGGGAAAAGCGCTGGTGTGAAAGCCGCAACAC
>NW_011352260.1:9961-16996 GCF_000735185.1 Notothenia coriiceps
CAACCCCCTCAATGTCAGGAAACGAACTGTTCGGCGGTCCGCTACATTAGCAAGTCTCCAGACACTAACCTACAACCCTCACCGTCAGCGACGGTTCAATGCGACTCCCACCGCAGTTTCGTCGAGATACTTTACCTTAAACTTGGTGACCCGACTTCGGCATAGGTATTGTCGACTCGACTGTAGTAGTCGCTAATATCTCCCGCTAGCGTTTGCTTCGGTTAACGTTGATGAAATCTGGTATTGGTTAATATTAAGAACGAGAATATGGAACAATGTTAGGACTGCTACGCGTGAGGATTATGGGTAGTGTAGTGTCTTCGGCCATCCTAAACTCAGAAAAAACTATTTGTTTCTCCGAATCGAAGGGGGAAAACACAAAAGCATTTTACACAACCAATCAATGTTGTGTAATTAACTAGTTTAACAAATTTCTAATTTTCAAATTAACAATTGATGTGTTTAGTTGATGAGTACTGCAGATTACTATGCAAACTTTGAGACCAAGCTGTTGCCTGGCAACGCAATTCTGTTGATAGTTATTTCATATTGCATTAATACCATATCCCAATTAGCATTGCGGCTTAAACATCCAAATACCGAGCTTCAACCATAGCTAAGGATCTTGGGTAATCAGTTCAGTGGGTGTCTATCACACGTCTGTTTCCGGTGACCATTTATTTTCCTCACGGACGGCAAAAAAAGTCCGACATTATACGATTTAAAATAAAAACAATCATCGTGGCTTGATATTGAGTGAGAATCACACAGCTCTTCCAAGACCCGACCGAAAAAAAGGATGTGGTGCAGGCACGAAACATACTACCAATAGAAATACATTGCTTTTAAAATCGTTCTGTGTGACACGAAAATAAGGGGAGAATCGTGTTGGTGAACACGAATCAATGGATTAAATGTTGTGACTAACACGAAATGCCGTGAGACTGGGTTGTGTGTACACACGCATTCATTAATTTTACAATTCATGGTACATTCATTTACAAACCGGTATCAGTGTAATTTTGTAATGTGTATTAACAATTAAATCACGGTACAAACAAATAGTTTTGTTGTAGTTGGTATCTACCATAGTATCTACACAAAGATAAGCCCCGCCCCCTTGCCAGCGCAGCTTGCGAGTAAACACAGTTTACAGCCGCGGTGAAACTCGAGCGATTAGAGCGATGTCATATTCGCATCGCGGCCGGTGTGATCACAGCATAACACTAAAACACGGAAGACAGCCAAACTGAACAACACAGTGGTAGCTATCTGTTAATCACAAGGAAGCTGTTTCTGATGCTTCAGCATGAACAGTGCTTTTGCCTAGTTTGAGACCGTTAACTTGTCAAGGAAATGTTTACTGAGATAATAAATGAAGTAAGAAAAGACTTAGTTCTCGTAGACACATACATACTTCTTATGCAACCAGTGGAGTCACCCCCTGCTGGGCATTAAGATTTAATGGCTTCACTTTTCAGACATGGAGGTTGCCCCTTTGAATACAAGAAGGGCACTGGCACTTCCTCTCCAGTCCCCCATGGATCTGAATGACTTACCATCTTGGAGACAAACAGGCAGTTCCGTCTGATTATCAGGCTACATCAGTTGGAGCTCTTTTTACAAACAGTCATTTAGGCTTGGAATTCAGTCTGTCTCACACCCTCCGATCTGTTTCTGGTTCCCTGTCTGTCTGCACATCACTCCATGTGTTTATGTCCTCTTATCTGTTCTTCAAAGAGCGCCTGCCTCTCATTTTATGGATCATTTTCTTGTGGTGAGTACATGCTGCAGCGTGTACAGCTGGGAATCCTAGTATACTTCAAGATTAATCATAGCAAGCGGCTTGTTTACATTGTAAATGAGAAGAAACATATCTCAGTGTGTAATTGGTGTGAGTGTTTAATTGAAAGTTACAGTTGAAATGGTATCGCTACATACAACCATCCACCCCTTTCCCTCTTTAATCTACTCTTGTCCTTAATCCAGCTCTTCTGGCTCTCGATGGGAAATCCACTGCGGCTCAGAGCCAGGTCTACACACACAACCCAGTCTCTCTCTCTCTCTCTCTCTTTCTCTCTCTCTCTCTCTCTCTCTCTCACACAGGAGGCTATTTAGCCATGGGAAGTGCCTACGACCCCTCAAGTAATCTTTTATGCTGACAATTGATTACAATGTAATATTTCGACACATTTTTTACATTTTCAAAGTTTATTTATCATATACTGTATGTTACATACTTTCCACAATATCATACTTTTTGTATCTTTTGTGTGTAGGTTAAGAGCTCTTTTTGCAGCCTCTGCAACTTGATGCGTTTCCTGCAAACTAAATGATTGTTTTGTGTTCTTGCAGATCATGTGAAAGGGTCAGGGTTCAGTATATTATAAAGGAAATTCATTTTAACAATGTTAAACGTGCTACTGTTAGTCTGTCATAGATTTGTCCCGCACAGACTCCCTGTGTGCAGTGTGCAGTGTGCAGTGTTGGGCAAGTTACTTCCAAAATGTAATATATTACATACTTATTACTGTCTTTTTAAAGTAATAAGTTACATTACAATATTACTGTCTCTGAAATGTAATGAGTTACACTACTTTTATATTACTTTTGAGTTACTTTCACCAAAATAACCGCAAAATAATGGCTAGGTATTTTAAATGCTAAAATGTAGTTTAGTGCAGCTCATTATACATCCAGTGAAAGGAAATGTGGTATAGCATAACAACTGTGTAGGCCATTAAGGCTACTAACAACTTTTATTACACAGCTTAGTTGAATACTCGATTCTGATTGCAAATTCTACATAAAAATATACAGTAGTACAGACCACTGTGAAGGACTATAATGAAGGTTGCTAAGTAGGATCAAGAAAGAGAAAGCAAAAGAGGTTAAAAGACGGAGCGCTGGACGTCAGATAAATCACCAGAAGAAGACAGAGAGGAAGTAAACAATAACAGGACACGGAATGGGCTCAGTATTTTGTTTATTATATGGCCATGTACATGCCCGGTTCCAGAACAAAATGACTCAGGGATTACAGGGGACGCAGCAGTAGTAGGTTTACGTGAGCAATAGTGGCCGGCAACAGCAATGAAAAATAGCATTGATGGTCCCCAATAATAATAATATAATAATAATACATTTGATTTATATAGCACACTTTAAAGACATGCGTCATCTCAAGGTGCTTCACAAAGCTATAAGGAAAAAGTGTGCTATATAAATCAAATGTATTATTATTATATTATTATTATTGGGGANAGTGATGTCAGCGGCGGTGGCAAAAGCGTCTCACTTCTAGAGAGGAGTTTCGTCTTTATGTCCTGATAGAGAGATACGAACTCTGAATAGTTTAGATGAGAAAAGGCATCGAAATGCCAGGTTACTAGTATTTATCATGTAAACAGGGAACATGAATAACCCGATCTCTCTGTGCTCATGTAAACACCATATCTCCAATATGATCATAACCGGGTTAATACTCATAAACATTAAAAGTTCTTTAACTTAGGTACTCTCTCTCAAAATGGTAATGTGCATTATGTTTTAATTATACTTCTTATCATTCAGAAACCTTTTGTGTGTGTTTATGTTTTACTGAGTGCTTATAGGCAATTTCCATCCCAGTATTCAGTTAACTATTTATTTTCTGTGCACATTACTAGCTAATATTCTACCTACTGCTTGGGACTTTGAGTCTTCAAAATGTCCAATGTCACAGACTGGGACTTACTTTAGAGTCAGCTGTATTTACATTCAGTATGACTTGTTATGATTCAATGTGAAAGAGTATACTGCTCAATAAATAATGATCACTTCACCACCTCTCTTGACATCTAGGCGGAACACAGGGACAGTGGAGAGAGGTCCATTGCTGAGGTGAGTGATGAAAGGGAAATGACAGTTTAGAGTAAATTGTGATGTGGACTCTCATCCCAAAATGTTAAGGAAATCAGTGGGGATATTGAACTGGAAACATTTCAGTCAAGGGGCATCATGACCAATATAGACTGAAGAGCAACATTTATTTGAACATTTAAGTCAATGATACCATTCCTAGGTGAACTTAACATCTGTAAGGAGTCAGATCAGTCTCAATATTAATAAATGCTCACAGAAGGATTCACAAATGTATTTTGACAAATATATAAATGACTCTCCACAACAATATCTCTCAATGCACTCACAAATATTTATTGTTGTATATAAATGTACAAAAAATGGGCATTTAAACTGCTTTTAACCCCCCGTTAAAAATGTCCCCCCCACATTCAGGATGCTTCCTACGCCCATGCCTGAGACACAGTGTCGTGAGAAAAAAAAAGAAAAGTACACCGTCGAGGGGGACCTTGGGGCTTAACAGGTTAAAATGTGCTACTGTTGTGGTGTCATATTGTAGATATCCTGCTCTCTTGTTGGTGTTTTATTCCTTCAGGTGACATCACTGGTTGGATATTGCAAAATGCATAAATTGTCAAGTGACTAAAGGTACATTAAATACCAGAAAGACTTTACAATGCAATACAGAGCAAATACTAAGTTGGTGAAATTTATGATATTTACTTTTTAAAGATTACTATCGGTGCTGATTTAACACCATAGTCATTTTTGAAGCTGCAAGTTGCAATGAAAGTATGGAGCATCACCTGTTGCTATTATTGGGCATGCATGCCGGTGGTTCATATTTGTATTTTGTTCCTCTACTGTGCTTTAATATTCAAAAATGTATTTATTGTTCTCATACTGCCTGTGCTGTAGCATCTCTTTTCACCCTTTTTCTGAAACCAGAGCCAAATCAGCTCTGATTGGTTAGCTGACTGGCTCTGTTGGGATTAGTCAACAGTTTAGAGGTGTCCCTTTCCTCAGCATATCATGTACAATGTGTTGGAGTGCTAGAAAAATGACTCACAAGTGTTACATAGTGATGTTACTATGTTCAATGTTATTCAATTTGGCAACAAGAGGCTGAAATGCTTCATACCTCATGTGCTTCGACTAAAATAACTCGTGTTTTATTCTGGGTGAATTTAGTTAATTGCTTAAACTTTGAATGTATCTGAATCTGATAAAATGAACAATTAGATGTGATAAAGGCTAACCTAATGTTATGTGTCAGTGTTTGTGGCTGCCATTCAACATTAAATAAATGAGACAAATTGTCACAACTTGTCACATCATAATAAATCCCCAGTCTTGTGACAGTTAAGAGATTTACTGTCAGGCATGTTTACACCTCTAACAGGCAGACGCTCTGAGAATGAAAACCTTCTTTTACCTTCTGTCTTTCCCTTCCACTATTAGGTAAATAGTGCACCTTCCCCATACGTCCTCGGTCTGTCCAGGGAAGGGCATGTCTTCATATGTTTACCATCAATCGTGCTTTAAGAACCGAGTACTGTTTGCAGTCGCAGAAGGACGGATGAATCACACCCTCAGAGTGGATGAAATGTAGCACATCAGATGTTGGTAACTTTTTAACTTCACCAATGAGTCATGAGTGATTCCCATTCCGCACATCACCCAGACTAAACACACACAGAGAGTTTGGAGAGTGTGAGGAATCCTGGGAAACACTTCCTGTTGACTGGCGAAGTGCCCAGAGGGGTTTCCATGTTGATGTGATGGAACATCATATGAGGACAGTGCGGTCTACACCTGTACACTTTTTATGTAGTGTTTTTTTCTATAAAAATAAATAGGTTTACCAAGATAATTTTTCAAAGCTCTCTCTTTTTTTCTGAAGGTTTTAAGGTTTAACTAATATGCAATACAGACTTTAAATGAGTTTTGATCACTAGACTTCGTAAGAGCAGATGAAAACCAAATCAATTAGTTGAATCAAGCTTTGCGCAACAGCTAGCCACAGATTTCAGGATTGGTAGAAAACAGTCATTGGAACATCACATTTTTGCAGCTTCAGAAAGAAACGATGAACATCTATTTATTGATCAATGGCCTTTAAAGCGCTGCACCCCCTGTAATCTCAGATGCACCCCAAGTCATTTTGTTCTGGAACCGGGCCTGTACATGGCCATATACTAAACAAAATACAGAGCCCATTCCGTGTCCTGTTATTGTTTACTTCCTCTCTGTCTTCTTCTGGTGATTTATCTGACGTCCAGCGCTCCGTCTTTTAACCTATTTTCCTTTCTCTTTCTTGATCCTCCGTAGCAACCTTCATTATAGAACTTGACAGTGGTCTGTACTGTATTAACAACGTGTCATATGTTAAGAATTTACAATCAGAATCGAGTATTCAACTAAGCTGTGTAATACAAGTTGTAGCCTTAATGGCCTACACAGTTGTTATGCTATATACCACATTGTCCTTCCAAAAGTAGTATAAAAGTAGTGTAACTCATTACATTTCAGAGACAGTAATATTGTAATGTAAGTTATTACTTTAAAAAGACAGTAATATTCGATTTTGGAAGCAGTGGCGAGCCGTGACTTGTATACTTAGGCCCTCTGACCCCCAACCCTTCCCTCAAAGAAAAAAAGAACGCAAAACGCATCAATGAAAGCGACCCTCTACCACACAAAACAACATCTGTAAATAACCCGATTTGTGTTCTTTGAAATTGAAAAGGATATTGCATTGTGTTTGCTACTTTCGTTGCAGTTGTATGTCTTCAGTGTAATTTGGCATGCTTTTATTTTGTAGGCGAGTTTACACTGTTGACAAGAAGTTGTTGCTATGGAAACAAGAAAAGCTAATAAAACCCACCCATTTAGAGGGAAGATATGATTGGTCAATTGTACTGTCATTTGACATTACTCTCTCGTTCAGTTACTATAGCGGGCCCTCTGTGAATTTACAGCAGGACCACCAATCAGCAGAGACGGCTCAAGGAGCTTCTTTCATTTAACCCTTCACATTCAAACTAAAACTGAATAGGCAGATTCTAAGGATTTATTTCTTTGGAAATGTTATTTTAAATACAATTAAATCAAGTCATTTTGGTAAAACTAATGAAAAATATAACTTTAAAAAAATATATTTTTAAATATTATTTTGTAGAATATTTTAGG
>NW_011352261.1:0-10837 GCF_000735185.1 Notothenia coriiceps
TTAAACAGACAGTTCAACAAAAGGATACCCAAAAAATGTAATTTTATCATTTAAATATTGAATTGTTCTCTCTTAGTAAGATCCCATTTTCAATAAAATTGCGGTCTTACCTTGACTTGAAGATGAAGTCCATTTGGCTATCCTTCTGGACAAAAATCTCTATTACTTGTTTGTAAAAGTCCTCCTTATCTTCTTGTTGTTTCAAAAGTCTATCATAAATCTAATCGATAGATGTATGATTCGAAAATTATAAAAGTAGGGTAGACATGTGGATATTATCCGGCTGAACAAAACGTGCATTTATCTAACAGCTACGTTTCCCACAGATCTTATTTTGAGCTATTTTCTAAAATCCTATGGAGAAATCTCATTGCTTTTTTGTGGAGGGAACCCATGCGCAGCTTACTTCCTGGTTTTGGGACGCGTCTCTCTCCTCCTCTTCACACACCACACTTTTCGCGGCACACGTACTTACAACCAATCAGCTCTGAATGATGTGAGATGACGTATGGTGGGGATGGCAGCACTCTGCCCCTATGGTCATTATTTGTTTGCCACACACATTAGATAGGAAAATACTCTGAGCATGCGCAGTGTAGTTTTTATAGTCACCGTTCACTTAGACAGGGAGGGCATGATCGGGTTTTGTCCCACATGGCTCTAAACAGCTCAATAGGCACACACTGTAGACACTAATTAGAAGAACACAGACTAAAACAGCAATGTACAGACGAATCAGATGATTAAACATGATCTTAGAATATATTTTATATATGTTTTTTTTTTTAATTTGCGTTTTTTTGTAATCATTATTTGTAATACTTTCTGCTGCCCCTAATGACCAGTCGCCACTGCGCATACACATAGACACATACACAAACACATACACAAACACAAAGACACACACACACACACACACACACACACACACACACACACACACCACTGCATGTAACGTAACAGAGGAGAACAGCTAACACAAAGTAGGATATTATTCTTCTTCATTTGTTGTTTGTCTGACTGTTTGTTTTGTTTTTTTCTGTAAAGCGACCTTGGGTCCCCTGAATGGCAAAGTTATTGTTATTATGATCTGTATTTCAGCGGTGTCACATTTCATCAGCAGTTTAGAGGAATCGATGCCGCAGGGTGCAGCGCGTGGTGGTGAGGAGGGTAGATAACGTTTTAAAGAGCGGCAGAGCGCCACTCGCCTCGCTCTCATCATGACTGGGGCACAGCGTGTGGTTTCCTGACGGTAAACAGAGCAGCGTCTCTGCCGCTTCATCATCACACTTCTTAGCAAGTGGTTAACAAGTGGTGAGCGGGGGCGCGGGGCTCTGTTAGTCATGCCTGATCATCGCTCTGTTCATCTGTATTGTTCATTTAATCTGCACTGGATCATAATCTTGTTTAAAATGTTTAATCCTAATATAAATGACACATTTATCACTGGGGTTTCACAGGATTCACTGAATGATTAACTTGCTGTGATTTTATGCTTCTTTTTACTTAAACACTTCAATTTAAAGGGACATCTTGAGCTTTCTACTTCGTTGTATTTATCCGATAGCTTTAGCAATTAATATTTTTGCATATAAATGAGTTTAATGAGCCAATTTTTTATTATTATTTACAATATATATATTTTTTCTGTATTATTTTTTCTTATTTTTTGGACATTTAATACTTTAAATACATTTAGCTGAGGATATTAACTTTTTTTGTTTACCTCAGTAATACAAATGATGCTTTGTTTGCTGTATTTAAATGACATAGCCTACAGGTCTCTTCACAGACAATTTTACCTAAACCAACTTGCATACATTCAATATTGTTGATCCGAAGACCACCACCTCCCCATGTATATTTGTCTTTTCTAGTTTTGACTCACGGTGAAAAACAGGAAGGATGTGTTTGTGAGAAAACAGAAACTCTACCACAGTTCAAATAAACCCACACACACCTCCAGGTAAAATTGATTCACATGTTTTTATTCAGTGCACATATAAAAAGTGACATCATAACTTAAGTCAGGTTTTTCACAATACAAAAAAAAAGGACTATAGATATTTACAAAGTATACAAAACAAAGTAAATAGATTTTCTCTTTACATGTATGTACAATAACACAGTTGGCAAAGCAATACATTTATTTTTCTATGTCACTATAACCACAAAATGAATTCCCCCCAGAAGCCCACCCCCTGTTGTCGGGCAGATTTCTGATAACAGATGATATCCGCTATTTTAACGCGAGAAACATTGAACTTTCTCCAACAAGTAGAGCAACTTTTCTCCATAATTAAGTACATAAATGAGATTTTGCAGCCCGAGAAGGCGTCAACAAACGTCCGCCGTCGGGTTTTATTGCTTTGAGTCATTCATCATGCGTTGAAGGGACCTCCAAAGCACAGTATGACGCGTTCAGGGCCTCTCCGGGCAAAAAAGAGCCTCTGATCATCGGGGCGAATGACGAAAAAGACTCACATGGCAGACATTACATGGGTTTGGCTGCAGATTTCTGGGTGTGGATGCTCCTGTAACAACATGTCATTAAATGTATCACAGGGCGACGAGATAAGGCACACTTTGAGCTTTACCCTCGGTTTATTAGCGTGATTAAATGGGTTTATGTGAAACGACTGCACACTGTGTTCATTCAAACACATATGAGATGTTGTTCATAGCCTTGTTTCTCTACCTGACAGCTTTAGTTCACTTGAAATGATTTATTGATTTCTTTTTTTTTATAATTTCAGTCATTTTTCAAGTAAATCTGACAGAAAATGTGGTTTACTTATGAAAATGAATGTTCTGTTGTCCTCAAATCCATATGTAGGACACATTTTATGGGATTTCCTTAAACATTGGAAAGGAAAAGCCACCAAAATAAATGCTATGAAATGAGTCATTGATGAATTAATTGGAACTTATAATTACAGTCATTTTTCAATTAAAACGGACAAAGACGGTAATGATTTTTGTTGTTGTGATTTGCTGCTTTTCTTAAGGCCAGTTTTCAACCAAATCTGGCTCAAATATCATGGATTTTTTTGAAAATTGGCCCAAAAGAAACATCCATCTCCATTGATATGACATGCTGACTATTCGTCTTCATTTGTCGTGGAAAAGAAACAAAGAAATGAAGATCACGGCCAAAGATATTGCCACCAAATCCATTATTTCTCCATCTGCCAACATTAGATTACTACTTTTCTGGAACATTTGTTCAAAGGATTCACTGATAAACTGTTTTCTTAATTTAATAAATAACAATTTCTGTCATTTTTCAAGTAAAACTGCCCAAAAAAGCTCCATATTTTTCCATTTTCTGTGTTGATTTGATGCTGTTGTCAAGGCGAGCTCCCAACACTGTGTTGCACCAATATAGGGGAATTTCCAGATCATTTGCAACAAACCACCCAAATGAATTCATGTTTCAGCTGTGAGATGATATCATGACCATCCCCTGTATTTATCCATAACATCTGCCCTTTCATTTCCTTTTCAAGAGGAAAACAAACACTGATGAAAGGAAACGGCTAGACGGAAGATGCTCTGACTAATACTGGCCGTGTTTTTAGTGTCTTAAAGATAAATGTAATGCTAGTTTGCCTCCTCCTCTTAAGGCATATAAACTGTCTTTCTCCCAATATGGACTTCTGTTGCATCGAGCTTATTCTGTCCATGAGGTTTTAATACCAAAAACTCCGGCAGAGTGCAACAGGAAATGTAAACCCCAGTCGAACACGAAGCACAGCTCAGATTCAGAGACCATGTTTTAGTCCGAGTGCTTTCTCTAAGAGTCCCGTGTGTCATGTTTTGGACACCCTGGGGTAAATCGCTTTGATAGTGGAGGGCGTACAGTTCCCAGAAGACACCGTGGTCTCCAGTCCTTCCAGCCTATGGGAAACACCGTCTGTTTTACTGGTGCTGCACTCCAGGAAGGGCATCCCGATCTTCTTCAACTGCCCGTCCTTCGTCATCAGACAAGGTCGGCACAGCAGCCTCAGAATCGCCCGCCTCATATCCTTGCTCGTCAGCGTGTAGATGATGGGGTTCAGCAGGGAGTTTAACATGGCGATACCCAGAAAGTAGTCCGCCTTGAAGAGCACATCGCAGCTTTTCGCCGGGCAGCAGAAGTCCAACAGTAGGAGGACGAAGAGCGGCAGCCAACAGATGATGAAGACTCCCAGAACGATGGTGACGGTCTTCAGGAGCGCCATGTACTTCTGGGACTTTCGGTAGAGGCCTTTTCGTTGCGGTGCCGAGGCGAGACGCTGCGTGTTGCACTTCACGATGCGGAAGATACGCACGTAAAGCACCACGATGGACATGAGGATGGCACTGAAGACGGTGATGCAGAACAGGATGTAGCTTTTGGCGTAGAGCGGGAGAACCGTGGAGCATTGGTCCAACAAACCCATGCAGTTCCACCCCAGAACGGGAAGCACTCCGAGGAAAATGGACAACACCCAACTGGCGCCGATCAGAGCGAACATCCGACCTTGTTTGTCGCCCTGATACGGCTTCATTCGCACCATGGTCACGTGGCGCTCTATGGCGATGGCGAGCAGACTGATGACGGACGCCGCCAACATGATGAAAACCCCGCCTTCTCTGAGGAACCAAAGCACCGGAGTCATGTTCAAAGTCTTGGCGCCGGATGTTACAATGTTCACCATGTACGTGAAGCCCGCCAGCAGGTCGGAGAGGGTCAGGCTGCCCAGGAGGTAGTACATGGGCACGTGGAACTTCTTGTTTTTCCAAATGGCCAGAAGCACGATGGCGTTTTCTATGACGATGAGCACGCAGACGAGCAGGAAAGCGATGGCCTCGGGTTTGAGCCCCTCCTTGTATCTGCCCTCCAGTTTCCCTGTGTAGTTGTAGTGCTTCAAGATGACAGCGTTACTTTGATACGAGCGAAACATCCGAAGCAGGTTTCCAGTGGAGGGCGACATCGGGTTGGCAGACGGGGCTACAGCAGCGTAGGCGGCGTGGAAAGACTCTGTCGACATTTTTTGTTATTTCCACAAGGATTCGAAATATCTTTGAAGGTTAGATCCTCAGAAAAGCTGTCATGAAGTCCTCTGGTTGTGCATATTTCTCTGGTATTAGAAGCTTGAAGGAAATAGTGTTCCCTTTGATGCAGTCAGAGAGGATTTCCTGTGGTTTTGAGGATTTTCCTCCCAAAATCTCACAATTTCTGCCACTAGGAGGCGATGAGAGCCAGCCTGCAGTAAACAAGAGGAGAGGAAGGTCAGTGAGGATGACTACACATGAACACGATCCCTTATAATGACATGAAATTCATTATCGGATTAATTTAGAAAATATGAACATGAGTCAGAATACAAACAGAAAATATAACACTTAGTAATGATTATTTTCACGACTGAGCTGTCAGTTTCCTGTATGTTTTTACTTTTACGGATTATTACAGTTTTATAAACAAAATAAAGAATTAATAAATGCTTCCAGTTGGTGCTAAACAAGGGATACACATTCAAACAGGAACTGGAAGCATGTATATGAATCATAAAAAAAACGCATGATATAGATACCACAAGAGTTAAAAGGACCAGCCAGTTGTCACTACACTGACTACATGTCACTTTGAATGTCTTTCAGAGCAACAGATCCATTTCAACACATCCATCTTCACGCATCTAATCCGACAAAAATGGCAAAAACGTGACTTTTAAAACATTCCCCACATCTGTAAAAACGTTAATATCCAGAAGTTGCACCAAAGAGGGAGGGCTCGGGCACACAGTTAAAAAATAAGTTACATGTCAGAGCAACACGGATCAATTTGACTCATCTTTACGCATCTATTCCAAACAATATCACTTGTAATACCCAGTAGTAGCAGCAGCAGCGGAGAGAGGACAAGGCTCAAGCGACTTTGATTGGCGTTGTCAAAACCATCAGTGATATCGATACGGTAGGAAATAAAAAATTACAATTTGCTTAAGGTAAAGTCACTATAAATCAAATCCACGCATCTTCAGGCATCCAATACATCCAAAATGTTAAAAACGTAATTTTTTTAACACTTTCTCACACACCTGTTAATGCGTAAATATCCAGAAGAAGCAGCAGAGAGAGGACACGGATTTAGGAAACACGCACACTGTTCCAAAAGGACCAGTTGCTAACAGTAAATCATTATACATTTCAGAGCAACACGAACCCACTTCACGCATCTTATCCAATGATCGTAACGTACAACTACTTTCCCACGCACCTGTAAATGCGTAAAAACCCAGTAGTACATAACGTAATAGTTTAAAATGACCACTTGCATACACTGAATGCATTTCAGAGCAACGCGAACCCATTTCTCGCGTCTTTACGCATCCTATCCAACAATCGTAACTTTGAATGTACCTTTCCACGCACCAACAGAAAGAGGACACTGTCTCGGGCAACTTTAGTTGTCATGCATACAGTTAAAAAAACGATAGAGTCATAACCATAAGCAATATCGATACCCACAGAATAAAAAAGACCACTCGCGTCCAATAACGTCACGGACCCATGTTACGCGTCTTTACGCACAAACCCGTCCAAATGGTCAGAAAAGTAAACTTTAAATCCGTTTTCCACGCACCTGTAGAGTGGCAAATATCCAGTAGCAGCAGCAGTTGTGTCAGGCAGCGGCTCTGGTGTGATGTGTGAACAGAGCAGGCAGGCAGGACTCGACATGCAGTGGGTTGGTCCTCCGTGTGGTTGGCCTTCAACGCTTCTCCTCCTCCTCCTCCTTCATGACCCCTCACTCTCTGATTTGCCCTCAGGACGGATTACAGCTCGATGACAGATTATGTGTTTCTGTTTGTTATGCAACAGAACAGGTAGAAAGTGAAATGTGAAGAGAGGTGGAAGAAAGATATCCATTAGGCCTACTCAAGTAAAAGTAGAAACAACTCCACTACTTTATCTGACAGCTTTTGACTCATTCAGATTAAATCAATATTGACATTTAGGTTAAGATATCAAGCAGCAGTTTATAAAGTTATTACAATTAGCACCACCTTTATCAGCTGTGATAACACTTTAATTAATTTATAATCAAGTCTTTTCACACACTCTGAAATGGGCAAATTTGCATATGAGTACTTTTACTTTTAGTACTTTAAGTATATTTTGATGCCAATGCTTTTTGTACTAAGTAAGATTTTAATGCATTTTGAGTTTAAGTATAAGTCTGAGCACTTCTTCCACCACTTGCACATAATGAGAATTCACTTTTTGGTAAAGTAGGAAACATCTTGAGTCCAGCTGTTAAACTTCTGAAATGAAAACATCATAGCCTTATATTCATAAATGACAGAGACAATAATGTCATTTTAATAATTTACGACCGGGTAATTTAACTTTTTCTGCCCAAAGGATTCCTTCCACAGAGTTTTTATGTCTTACAAACATAGAGTAGGGAGGGGAATATCTATAAATGGCATGAAAGCCCCAAAAAACCTTATTTTTTAATGTGTGAGCAGAAAGATAATTACAGACTCTGCCAGTATGTCATTTTCTGAATTCTGGGGTTTCTGGCCTGCCAAACAGATCCAGCTGCACCTGCCTCAGAAACTGCTATTTTTCCACGCTGACATTAACGTGTGGTTTTTCAGTTTGGAGATTTTTTCTGAATGTGACGTTTCCCTGTTCTGCACTGTGGGAGAATCTGAGAAACCTGACAAGTGACTGTGATGATCTGCAGCTGTAATTACACGTCAGGAGCATCAGGAAGGGAAATGCTTGCAACGACTAACCTCTGATTCTGTACCTGAGGGCAAACTGAATGGGGAGATATAATCAGGCAGAGGAATGTTATCATGGTGAGCAGGCTCACGTTACAATAACTAGTTAACTGTTGGGCATTTTGGATTATCAAATGCATTACAATCAATCAGATATTTTTAACTTAAAGGGGCCCTATTCTGATCGTTTTCAGGTGTATATGTAGTGTCTCTACTTTAAAGAGTCCTCTCCTGCTGATGTTCAGGTGTATATCAGTATGTAATGTCTCTACTTTAAAGAGTCCTCTCCTGCTGATGTTCAGGTGTATATCAGTATGTAGTGTCTCTACTTTAAAGAGTCCTCTCCTGCTGATGTTCAGGTGTATATCAGTATGTAGTGTCTCTACTTTAAAGAGTCCTCTCCTGCTGATGTTCAGGTGTATATCAGTATGTAGTGTCTCTACTTTAAAGAGTCCTCTCCTGCTGATGTTCAGGTGTTAAGCAGTAATAAATCCAGCCTCTCTGAGCGAGGCGTTCAAAGTTCATCGTATCTCTGAAATTATTTTATGTAAAAACGAGCTGACGGGAATCAAAAGTCTGCTCGTAGGAAACTGCAGGTTCAGCTTCAGGTCGACGTTACAGAATACATTTCTGTAGAGGGGAAGAGATGCTAATTCTTATGTTCATAATTTATATTTCTTGGCCGCTTTGGGTCGTATTCAGGAAGATAAGAGGTTCAAATAATTCACATTTTAAGCCAGTTGCTTCTCATTAAAGCTGCACTACATATTGTTTTAGTTTCGGCATTGAGATGCAAGGATTTTTTCACAATATCAATTTCCTGTCTTTGTTTGTCCACCCTCCCTCACACTGTAAAGCGTCTTTGAGTTCATAAAGAGCACTATAATGTATTATTATTATTATTATTGCATAACTAAAGGATTAAACGTTTATTTGTTATTCTAAAAGTCCTTTTACCTCCCATTCTGTTTGCTTTACTCATGTTGTTGCTATGACACCTGCATTTACCTACAGGGGTAAATAAAGGTTATCTCATGTTGTCTTCTTTGTTGGTTTTGCAAAACTGTGAAGCTTTGACCGAGAGTTTTTCGCCGGTACTTTGAAAACTACAGATGTACGTTTCATCAAGTCGTGTCTGAACTAGTTTCCTGTGTTTCTACGCTCTTTGAGTTCAGGAGTGACATGAATCCGGAGGGACGGGGTTTCTAACTTTGTCTCGGTTTGAATCTGTCTCTGATGTGGAGGTTTGGTCCTGGGGGGTCTCTCTCTGACGGGGGTCTGCAGGATCTGGGTCATCGTTCCTCTCCGGCCTCGGCCTGCTCCAGATCAATATGGAGCGTTTGAAGAAAAAGCTGCAGTGATTTATTTTAATGTCTCACACAACCTTTTCTTGATGTGCTTTATTATGACTTTTTATAAATGTGTAATAAATAATATACTTTGACTTTATTTATATTTTTCGACATACTATACTATATCGCCGCTTTCACACCAAGTACTTAGCCGGTACTTGTTCCCCCCGAACTCTTTAGTCCCTGGAGCTGTCCTGATCGCCGTCTCACCGGAATAAGTCCCTGAGGGACGATGAGTCACTTCTTCTTCTCTCGTAAACGTTGGAGTCGGGGAGTGGCTTCAGAAGCTGCTGGGTCGCGTCCTCCGAGTAAATCGACACCTCCTCATCACTCCACCGCTCCCATGTTTTCTTTTGTGTTGCCATAAGTTAGTCTCTCTCCGCTGCTGCGCTGAGCTAATGCTAATAATGCTAACGCGAGCAAATAAAATGGCGGCTTCACAAAACTTTTCGAAGTTTTACGGGGCGTGGTTTGCAATTCGCCCAGCCAATCAGAAGTTGTTAGTGTGGCCGACACACCCACGAACCATTTCCTCCTCAGGAAAGTACGACCTCTCTAGCAGGGACGATCTGGGGGTGAGAAGGTTCACGTGAACTAGGGACTAGGCCCAGATCCTTTTTGGTGTGAAACCAAATCCCCCCCCCTATCGGCCTAGTTTTGGGGGGAAAGTACTAAATGACTTTTTTCAGAATTTTTCAAATGCATGTAACTTTAAAATACTACACTAAAACCTTGTTTGAAATGCTATACTGTGTCCGACTAATGAATAATAAATCGTTGACCAACAACCCGTATAGTTAGGCAGTATTTTTTTATTATCACTTAATAATGCAGTTTACAGTGTTCTGACAGCAAGTTACAAAACTGATTGACATTCCCTCAGGACTGAGCTTATAGTTATATCAATATAAAAAAACTTCTGATAAAAATATATGTATACGTAGATATCACAATATGACAAATATATGCTAAATCATAAACTCATCAAACTGGTTTTAAACCAGTAATAAGTAATCAAGACCTTTTAAGGCTTTAAGTACATACGAATAAGATCATAATATTGAATAATTGTCCAGCCCTGTATTCCTCTGTTATAAAACAATATATATCCTCAGAAATCAATCCATAAAATACATCTTAAACAAACTCAAAATCTTCCAGTAGTCAAAAAATAATATTTGTAATATTTTACATCCAATTATGTTGGCTTTTTGACACTTTAGTCACACATTTATCAAATATTTTTGACGTATCTTAAAGGGGACCTATCATGCTAAATGCACTTGTTGATGTCTTTTCTACATCAAAGTGTCCCCGGTGTGTCGGGGAACTCACGCAGCGTCAGAAACTAAAACCCTCTCTTTTCCTCCGTACCCAAATCTCTAAAAACGGGGGAACAACGGAGCTGATCCAGATTTGCGTCCGATATGACGTAATATCTGAAATGTGGACCCACGGCCCAATCAGAAACGTTGCTATCAGAAACAATGCCTGACTGTTTTGGACGTAATATGGTCGGTGTTTACATTAGCATCGCTAACACTCAGAGCTAACCTGTACTGGAGAGCATGTGTGTGAAGAAGCAGGAAGTAAAAAGGAACTCACCTTGTGGTATAACCGGCAAGAGAGAAAGCCTTTGAGCTCCATACTGTTTCAGAGAGAATCCTTGATAATCCATGATATGGCGTTTCATCACGGCAGTATTTAGTTTAGACAGTAGCTGCC
>NW_011352262.1:0-3083 GCF_000735185.1 Notothenia coriiceps
TAAAACTCATTCAGAATTTTCCCTAATAAAGATTAGTCACTCCACATGTGCCTTAATAACCAACAATAAGGTCTCAATCGTCCACTTCTAATGATTTAAAATGCCTATTTTGACCAGATGTTAGAAATTAAACAGGTTTTTTTCTTAGTATAGATCAACAGGCGAAACAAACGCTCCTGATCAGAAGTTGATCTAACTCCACCCAACAGCTGGGTTAAGAAGACATGATGAACGAAAACAAACACACCCCTCTGATGGAGCTGCTTATCCTGTAGAGCAGACAGACAGGGTGATCAAAACAAACATCCCCCATGTCTTCAGTGTCTCGACTTGAATCAAACACACCCACACCAGTCACTGTTACTTAAAACAAACACACCCAAGTCACTGAAGAGGACAGAGGATTAGGAGAGGAGTCACGGCTGTAAAACAACAAATCAAACGCACCCTGTGGTTACTGTACTGTCATTGCTGATAGACAGTTAAACTCCACCCCTCTGAAGAGGATAAAGTCAGCTCTCTCTAAATCTGAAAGACAAACGCACCCGAACACTTCAACGCAACCGAGTGAAGGGAAAACGAACACACACTGTTATCATCTGGCAGGGGAGGAGATAAAACTACAGGCTGACCTCTGACCCCACCCACCCCCACCCCCACACACACACACACACACACACACACACACCACACACACACACACACACACACACACACACACACCTCCCCATCCCCTCCCCCCAGAGCAACAGCAAGCGACCCAGTGACCCAAAGAGAGTCATGCTTGCCCGTCCATCCCCCTGGGACAAATAATAAGTGTGTGTGTGTGTGTGTGTGTGTGTGTGTGTGTGTGTGTGTGTGTGTGTGTGTGTGTGTGTGTGTGTGTGTGAAACTGAGACCAGAGGATGTTCACAGTGTTATGCTGACAGAGCTTTATGGGTATATGAGGAGAACGAAATCCACCAAAGGTCCCAGCTGGAATCGAAGCAGTGACATCATCATGATTAAGTGTTCGGCATCTCATACACTCTGTCAACAGGACACCAAAAGCTCATAGGATCCTTTACAGTTTCCAATTCAGACCTACACCCAGATCAATGCTGCTCGCACATGGTCACTCCAACATTTGGGCTGTTCTGTCTTCTGTGTGTTCAAGAGTTTTAAAGAGGCCCTATTATGGTTTTTAGGGTTGTCCCTTACCTGCAATATGTGCAATATATATATATATGCCGTTAATAGCTGTGCAATATACCTGGCTGCTATATCTCTCAGAACTGTTACAGGATGTGTATTTTGTAAATCGCGTAATTTTTGTAACCCTTATGTTGTGTTCGGGTCTCCCGTGACCCGTTTCAAGTTAAAATGATATAATAACTACGCTCTAGTTTTTTGTATCGGAACAAGACTTCATGATATCCTCCACAACAGATATATAAACACTACAAAACTGATTTGGACAATTTTAGCCAAGTCTGAAGGTCTCTAAAAAAAAAAAGTGTATAATTTGGTGTCCGGGTCATCTTTGACTTTAGACAAAGTTTCTTTGCCACACCCTGCCTGCCTGGAACGCCTCCATTGGACTCCTTTGTTTACTTTCTGAACATAATGACATCACTAAGTTACACTGGCGCTTCTATTGGTCAACGCTCCAACACATTGTACGATAGGCTAAGGGGCGGGACATCTCTAAGTTGTAGCATTTTATTGTTTTCAGCATCTGCAATAGGCAAATTGTGAAGGAGATGGATCAGGTGACAGCAAGGTTTGCCAAATCATTTCCAGAAGCTGAGGGAGTGTACATGCTAACCGAATGAAATAATTCTTTCTCCACCCCCCCCCCTTGATTTGGATCCACTATAAATGTAAAACTCCCAAAACACAACTGTAGAAACTATCTTCAAAACCACAGCACAAACTCTAAAAAGAAAAGCAGAAATACTGAAAATATAACACTAACTAACATGAGTAGAAAAGCAAGCAGTAAATCAAGAAAGAGAAACTCTAAAAACTATAACAGGAACTGTCGAGAAACAATCTGAAGATAGAAGAAACTCTAGAAAGAACAGTATGAACTCTCTAGGAACTCTAGAAACAATGAAGAGACTCTACACAGGAACACTGTGTGTGTGTGTCGGAAACACACTGATTCAGTCGTCTATTTTTAACTTTCCCCTCTTCATTCATATCTACATGTCCTGCTGCTGCATTGCATGCTGGGAGCACACTGGGATTGACATCAGGCTTCACATGTAAAGTGTCACATGTTTGCCGTGTGTGTTTGACAAAGGATGCTGTGTACTAAGAGAAGCTGTAACTGAAACACTGGAAAATGCATTTCCTGTAGAAAATTGGCCTGAATGAGGAAAGTTAAAAAGCATAACTCAAAGTGCAGAAATGTGAAATGAAATGCAAGAATGCTTTGTTGGAAAACCTGGAAGTTGAAATGGAAAACTGGAAGAGCTGGACGCTGAGCAGATTCCCAGTTTAAATTGTCTTTAGGAGGTCCTGATGCGGTCGACATAACGCTCACATTTCCAGGCACTAATCAGCCTTCAAAGTAAAAGCACCAGCAGCAAAATCTACCTTTCACAATAAAAGCTCCACATGTAACACGAGAGGAGCAGAAACAATATTTTGCAGATGAACAAATAATCCTGAACATTAAAAATAAATATATATTACTACAACAACTGTCTAATTATAATAGACTGAGGAGAACTCTTTAGATTTGTATTCTTTTATGGGAACAACCGTTCCTACTCTCTCTGCCACGTTGTCTGTGGGTTTTTCCGCTTTGCTTGCTCACATGACACACACCACACACACACACACACACACACACACACACTAATGTTGTTTCTGATCTTTGACATTTTCAAGACTCTAATCGTACGTAAAACTAACACACACACATGTACAGCAGTGTGAGTGTTTCCCAGTATTGCAGCACTACATGGTACAGGTGTTTGTCAACTGCTTAAAGTAAAACTGCTCCATCAGTGGAAAATCTGCTCTATGAATCAGAATTACCACACACACACACACACACACACACACACACACACACACACACACTTTGAGGC
>NW_011352263.1:0-3478 GCF_000735185.1 Notothenia coriiceps
ATATAACAAAGTATTGAGATTAACTTTTGTTATTGACCAAATACTTATTTTCCACCATAATTTGCAAATAAATTCTTTAAAAATCAGACAATTTGATTTTCTGGATTTTTTTTTCTCATTTTGTCTCTCATAGTTGAGGTATACCTAGGATGAAAATGACAGGCCTCTCATCTTTTTAAGTGGGAGAACTTGCACAATTGGTGGCTGACTAAATACTTTTTTTCCTCACTGTATACAGAACATCTCTCTGAAGTGTTTGGCCGAAACACCAAACAGATCATTGTGACATGTTTTGTTTTGACATGGATTAGTGTATGATAGGTGTTGAACAGCCTATAACGGGATGTCTGGACAGCATTGTAAGTGTCTGACGCTACATCTATTCTTTTCATCTTTGTATGCTGTTTTCTTCTTACACAGATAGATATTTAGATATTTGTGTATGGTAAAACAATTGTTTTAAAGGTTTTAAACTGTATTGCAATTGTGCTCACTTGAATAGATTTCCACAAAAAAAAAGTATACAAGTATTTCTTTTTAAAAATACAATCATGTTAAATATGTGCAGACTCGTGTGCTGGTGACCCATGGACTGAGCTACCTGCCCCAGGCCGACCTGATCCTGGTCCTGGTGGAGGGGCAGATCACAGAGATGGGCTCCTACCAGCACCTCATGGCCACAGAAGGAGCCTTTGCTGAGTTTCTGCGAACATACGCTGCCGTTGAACGCACTGACAGCAATGGTGAGAAATACTGCATACATACGAGTAATGGATTACATGTGAAGTGATTACGTAATCAGGACAAATAAAATGGTAACTGTGTTCCCTTTCAGTTACATAAAAAAGGCATATTAAAATTGGGGATTACAATCTTACAATATATTTGAAAAAAAAACATATATTGCAAAGCAGGCATCCCAAATCAAGTCTCACATCACCCGGTGAAAGGAATCTTACTGGGTGGGGATGGAATAGCTGCTTTCATTCTTTTCTTAAATATCTTATTTATTTGTATTACAGTAGGAGGAAACCAGATAAACTAAACTAAAATACTGCTAATGATTTTAATTCATGTATTAAACTTAATCGGTATTCTGTAGGCCTGGTACCTTTGTATTTGCTGTTTTTCTTCTTTTTGTCAGTGTAGTAGGTGGATACCTGATTTGTTTAAAATACGCTGTTAATCCATATACTGCAGTAACTTAAAAAAGAGCATATGGTGTTTGTTTTTTTAAAGGTAAACTACTAATTGTAAACAATATGTTTTTAAAGTAAACTTCCCAAATATTCTGGTTTAGTTGCATTACATTGTTTTGTTTCCTGCCTTCATTAAGAACCTGTGGCAAATAGTGGAACCAAAGGAGCAGAGAATGGCATTGTTACTGCTCTTCTTGGGTGAGTAAAACTTAACAACAATGGAGCTCTACACCATAGAGAAACCATACAGTATTTATCAGGCTTTGGATACACAACCACAATGCCTTTTAGTGCAAGAAATACATTTTCTATTCAGAATATAGAATTGTAAAGAATGGGCTTCATGTAAGAAATGTTTTGGTATTCTTATCCTTCTCTTGTTTTGTAAGTGTTACAAATCTTACAAACTTGAAGTAAATTACTTGATTCTGCCTGACGATAACCTCCTGTTTAAGAGGAGCTGAAAGTTATTGAGATTTCATCATTAGCATTATTATTTTAATACCGGAAAAGTACCAAAAATATTTGTTATGTAGATCGAGCACAAGGCTCACTATCATTAGACTTACACTTAACGTTTATTTCAGCATTATATATACTAACTGTTCGCCTTATTTAAGGTCTATGTTTTAACATGTTGCTTCGTGTTTTGGTAGTAGTCAAAGTGTCGACAGTGTGTCCAAACTGTCTCAGACGGGTAACCAGGAACTAAGCAAGGAAGCCAAACACCCCGAGCTGGGCAAACTGACAGAGGCTGACAAGGCCAGCACCGGACAGGTAGGTGGAGGCTTTTGAAACCCCATCAGAGAAAAACATTCATCATGGTGATGGAAAATCTGAATGAGCTTAGCAATAAGAGACTGACGTGTTGTCTGGATGTTTATTGGATCTTGTACAAGGAGTTGAGAGTATGAACAATACAAGTGAATACAGAGGTGCAGTCACATTGTTCCACCATCAATTCTGAAGCACAGCCATTCTCTCTTGATGTTTATCCTAAAAAAGGCAAGCTTTTAACTTCATCTAAAGATGAGTCAGCTCAATTGGTTCTCAAATCCTAGTCAACATATTCCTAGCATTCCTGGCCTTGCATGGCAACAAAACACTGGGGCAGTCTGAATGCGACAGCTCTTTGCGTCTTTGTCTTGTGACTCTATGTAGAGATAAGGATCCAACACCAGGAGAGATATGTGACCTACCTAAATGTTTTCTAGCATGAGAAGATAAGATGGTAATCTGTAGAAGGCTTGAATATATTTAAACTCATATCTAGGAATTCAATACAAAATGACTTACAGTACCTTGCAAAAGTGTTTACCCCCCTTGGCGCTTTTCTTTTTCTTTTATATATCCCCACAGTAGTAGAACATAAACTTGTTTTAAAAATATGTAAAAACTGAAAAGCAGTGTGTGCCGATGCATTCACACCCTTTGCTATGTAGCCCCAACAATGACCTTTATAGTTCAATTATGAGTTGAATAAAGTACACCTACAGTGGGGCAAAAAAGTATTTAGTCAGCCACCAATTGTGCAAGTTCTCCCACTTAAAAAGATGAGAGGCCTGTAATTTTCATCCTAGGTATACCTCAACTATGAGAGACAAAATGAGAAAAAAAAATCCAGAAAATCACATTGTCTGATTTTTAAAGAATTTATTTGCAAATTATGGTGGAAAATAAGTATTTGGTCACCTACAAACAAACAAGATTTCTGGCTCTCACAGACCTGTAACTTCTTCTTTAACCCTTTGGAGTCGACCGTCACGCCGGCGTGATCAGATCACATGACCTGTTCAAGCCGGTGCCGCATAAAAACAACAGTCCGGACAGCATTGCCGTGTATTTCTGTCGAAAGTACTGGCTTGAAACTATATCCCAGTCTTTGTTTCATGCAAAAAGACCCAGTAAACACGGAGATATGATGATATAAAGTTAATACATTTCAAAAGTATGAAAAATGGAAGCACATATTTGAATATCTTCGCCGTATTTGATCAAATTATGAAACGGAAAATACTGGAAACTGTAGATCCTGCTCAACAGGATGTATATGTGTATTTCTGTCGAAAGTACTAGCTTGAAACTATATGCCAGTCTTTGTTATAATCCAAAAAGACCCAATAAACACAGAGATACGATGATATAAAGTTAATACAAATATATTTCAAAAGTATGAATAATGGAAGCACATATTTTAATATCTTCGCCGTATTTTATCATTTTACGAAACGGAAAATACTGGAAACTGTAGATTCTGCTCAACAGGATGTATTTACCAG
>NW_011352264.1:0-2258 GCF_000735185.1 Notothenia coriiceps
GGGGGGGAGTAGGGGAAAAGACGCAGACAGGTTGGGGGGGGTGGGGGCAAGCAAGTAGCGGAAAAATAAACTAACTATATAGTGGGGAAAGCCTTGGTGAAAAGGTGCGTTTTGAGGGCTTTTTTGAAAGTGTCCAGGGTTGGGGCGCTGCGGATTTCGGGGGGGAAAGAGTTCCAGAGGGTGGGGGATGCTACACTGAAAGCTCTGTCACCGAAAGTCCGCAACCTGGTGCGGGGGGTAGAGAGGAGGTCCTGTAGATTGCAAGATGACAAACAGATGAATGGGTCGGGGACTGGCTCCAAGTATTTGATTTTTCTGTGTAAAACCATGTAACCTGTAGTCCTTCAGATTCAAACGATAACAACCCCTTGATATCACTCATAAGTTCTGTGGCTTTCTTACTTCACGACTGTGGTCTAATTCACGCTGGAAATCAGCACCATAACATCAACATAACGTTTTTCATTTGGATCGTGCTCCGTCAAAAGTAAAGCCCATCGTAACTTGAAAAAGGTTTTCAGATCTTCACTGCGTTGGGGCTTTTATTTGATTTCTCACAAAGACACATTCTTGCCTCCTGATTTTCCGTTTGCATGCTTGTGTTTTTTGTTCCTAATCCTCTCCGTCCCTCCGTACAGAGCACAAGGAGAAGGAGAAACTGGAGACAGATGCCATGTTCAAACTGGACCACGGTGGGAAGGACAAGGAGAAGATGAAGAAGGCTCTGCCCTCTCTGGCCGAGATCCAAGACTACCAGGCCAGCAAGAAGGACGACTTCCAGCTCAACAGCTCCCTCCGCAGGAAGTTCAGGGTAAGACAGACACCTCAGATGATGGCTACGGCTAGGGGTGCACAATACATGATTGAAATAACGAAAATATAATATATATAAAATATCTAACGAAATCACAATATGGATTAGTGAAGCCTGATACTTGGTTAAGGTAAGGGTACGTTTATTCATATAGCACATTGTCAGACACAGAGGCAATTCAGAGTGCTTTCCATCATCATAAAGGACCCATGTCGTGCTTTTCCGGTTCTGACCCGTCCCCTTGTGTGTTCTGAAGGTTTCTCTGCATGTAAACGGTCTGCAGAGTCACAAACCCTCAAAGTACACCCTGTAGGGAGTAAAACTCTAACACAGAGAAGACCTGTCTGTGCTGCCCTAGAACCTCCCTGCTTCCTGGGTTCTGTGACGTGTGCACACCCAGATCAACAACAAATGACCGGATTGGCCCACATGGACCAAACAGCGGAGAACCTCACACACCAGGATCCCTTGGCTAACTAACAGGGAGTCCCATTGACTTGCTTAGAGCTCCCTGGTTGGTAATAGACGAGTTGGGATGGCGGAGAGATGCTCTCCTCAGACCCATTCTCACAGCGTTAGAAACCTTTCTCTTTCTCAATATCAAGCCACACTTATTGTTTTTACTTCGGCTGTGAGTGTTTGTGTGTGCTCAGGATGAGTTTCGCTTGTTCTCGCTGTATCGCCAACCCGGAAACCTGTCCGCTCCAACGAGCCTCGCAACGTCCCGACCAATCGGAGCACACTGGGCTCACAGGGAGGGAGGGGAGGGGGGGCAGGAGCTCCAACAAGCCGTGTAGGACAGAGAGTGAAGACTACTACAGAGATGCTGTATGAGAAACCAATGTGAGTTTGGAACATTGAACAATGTAAATCTATTCTAGTCGACCTCAACAATGTAAGATGATCAGTAGAAATGGCCGTCACGTGGGACCTTTAACACTTAACAAGAAGACAAAAGAAAGGAACACAATGGAATAACAGATTCATAAAAGAGACACAGAATAGTTTAAAAACAATATTATAAATTTGGTAGGTGCTAAAAGTTCTGGGCAAGCACATGACAAAAGTATCTATCCATCTATCTCTCTGTGTCTCTATCCATCTCTCTCTCTATCCATCTGTCTCTCTGTGTCTCTATCCATCTCTCTATCTATCCATCTATCTATCTAGCTTTCTATCTATCTCTCTCTCTGTGTCTCTATCCATCTCTCTATCTATCCATCTCTCTATCATCCATCTCTCTGTGTCTCTATCCATCTCTCTATCTATCTATCTATCTCTCTATCCATCTATCTCTCTGTGTCTCTATCCATCTCTCTATCTATCTCTCTATCCATCTATCTCTCTGTGTCTCTATCCATCTCTCTCTCTATCCATCTATCTCTCTATCCATCTATCTCTCTGTGTCTCTATCCATCTCTCTATCTATCTCTCTATCCATCTA
>NW_011352265.1:0-2281 GCF_000735185.1 Notothenia coriiceps
GTGGATGTCAGTATAACACACATTTTGAGGCCGCCGTGCCTATGTTTTTTTTTCACTGCTAGTTTATGCTGATGTTCAATTGCATTAAAAAATCATTAAAATCATTAATGAAGTTTCAGCTCAGACCCCACGCTTAATAAGTCTCCCCCTGGCCCACCTACATTTCTCCAGGCCCACCCACACAATAATTCCTGGCTACGCCACTGGTCTGAATGCAGACAAATTTTACACAGTATACCTTTAACAGGCAGTCCAAACAGCTCCTCTCCTCCAGAGCAGGTGGTGTATTTCCTCCACAGCTGATCAAACTCAGCCTGAAAACCCTGCAGCCGATCGCTGGCTTCAGCCGGAGTCAGACCCTCTGTCCCCGGACCCCCACACACACACACACACACACACACACACACACACACACACACACACACACACACACACACACACACACACACACACACACACACACACACACACACACACACACACACACACACACACACACACACACACACGTTTAACTCCTCTGTTAGTATACAAATATATATCATGTATGTGAAAATGTCCCTGGTGTGTACCTGAGGCTGTACGCGCTGCAGAAGCTCTGCATGAGGCTCTGGAAGCTATGCACGGCAGACAGCAGATCAGCCTTCATGCTGGGCTGGATCCTCACAAGAGTGTTCTGGTTCTGCTCCACCTGAAACCACAGCACGTTTACATCGCTCCACCTCTCACAGAGCGGTCCAATCGTTCATGGAGTGCGCTCAAATACAATTCCATGCATATAAACATTTGATAATGTTGTGACCGAGGAGGCTGAAGCTCACCAGGGCAGCAAGGTTCCTCCAGGCGTACGTGAGGCCGTCCACGCGCTCGGCGTTCCCATCAGTGAAGAGCAGATCGTGTTTGTTGAGCAACGCAAAGGATTCCTCCACCGGGCCGATGGTGGCGTCCACGCGCACCTCCGCCTCCCGCACCTCCAACAGGAAACAGTGAGGAGGAGTGAGGATAGATGCATGAATTATAAACACTGAGGCGATGAATGCGTGAGAGAGGAATAATTAGTTAGGTAACAATTCACTTTTTTTTTCTTCTAAAATGTGTAAATTAACATGATTTATGGTCTCTCAATGGACTAATATTAATATGAAACCATATATTGAGTTTTGGTCCAATGTCAAATATTTTTTGTGAATATTATTTTTTACACTATACAGTATATTAAAATAAAGCAATAATAATAAACCACTTTAATTTAACTGATTTCACAAAAATAGGGTTTATGATGTGGTTATTTATTTGTTGTTGTTGTTATCTAGACATGAAATGAACTCGTTATCTAGTTATGGTGGGGGGGTTATGGTCCAGCCCTATTTATACTGTTGTTGTTATTATTATGTTCATATTTGTAGATGTATGTAGAACTTAATACATTCATATGAATGAACATTAGATTCAAAGAACTGATCATTATGTAAACTAAAGAGTTAATCTTTTCCGGTCAATAGATCAATCCTTGTCTCTCTAATTGAGAATGAATGAATGAACGAATCAGCGAGCATGTGATGTGTGACAGCCAATCAGACGCTGGCTGACCTCTCTGAGCGCTGCCATGGTTTCTCGGACGTCCTCCAGGTCTGTGATTGGACGCTGCAGGCGCCTCGTCATCCCGTCCACAAAGGAGAAGAGGTCGTTCATATCAGCTGACGCCCGTCGGTTCAGCGCGTCGCCGAGGGCTCGCTTCCACAGCCGAGCCTCCTGAGTGAGCGCCAGCTTCAGCTGCTCTGTGTCCAACAGCACCGCACCCACACCGTAACACACCGGGAGCTCAGAGATCTGCTCCTCAAGCTTCTGCAGGGACAGCAAGGCATCATGGATAAAGAGAGCATTTGTAGTTTTTATTGACAAGCTCTACTTATTCTCAAACTGCTGTCCATTTGATTCCACATGTGTTACTGTTAATGTGATCAGCTGTGCGCACAAAGAAGAAGGGCTTCAGCCATTGTAGTTTTACAAAAATAATGAATTACTGAGCGGGGGGAGGGATCTAATATTGCAAGAAAAAAGCATGTTCATTTATGATCAATGTATGAAATAAAACGCCACAAATTTAAAAGAAAAATAATATAAATAAAATATAAAAAATTGGTGCTTCTTTATATCAAGGAACATCAGCACATTTGTTTCTCTTAAATATCTCCAATCTCAGAAAAGATTCAAGTTTTTAATATTAAATCTGAGTATTTTTCTGTAAATTAACAACTTTAATTTCAGAACTTTCTATTTT
>NW_011352266.1:0-215 GCF_000735185.1 Notothenia coriiceps
TGCGCCACAGCCTCCCTTAAATAAAACGTGCAAGGCCAGTTATGCAAGAGCTATCTCTAACTAGAAATTAGGGCTAATGTTAGCAAGCTAACAAGCATGTGTTTTCAAAGTGAGGCAGGAAACAGAACAGTGGGTAATTCAAAATGCTGAACGTTGTAACGGAATAAAGGCTCGAATAAGTTATAGCAAATATATTGTACCTACGTTTGTTGGCT
>NW_011352266.1:482-7174 GCF_000735185.1 Notothenia coriiceps
TGTAAGTTCAGAGGGATGTATTGGACAAACACATAAACGCTGCCCCTACTTAGGTGCCTGGATTCAACCAAAAACACTTCCACCCTTCCTAGAGCTGGGTTCTGAATTGTCGGGTTGACTTTTCAATATCAAACGTTTTAATGTTTACAACCCGACTGAATTACTGCATTAACAGTCAGCGGATTGTTCCTTGTGCTCTGCAAGGGTGGTAAGGACAGAGTGTTTGTTCTTTGTATAATCTGTAAAGTTCCCTTGCATATTATGCTTTTATTATCAAATGTGTCTGACTTGATAACAAAACAAATGAGCCCGATGCGAGAGAAGGAGAACCTACCAGAGAAGGCCCGACCTGCTGGCCCAGCTACTGGGCGGTACAGATGGGCGTGATGTTTCGGGGAGCTAACCCTCCAAGACGGACGCTGGGGGTCCAGAGTGCAGGGTGATGGGGACGGGAGCATGTGGATGCGGGTCCCGAGTCCTCCAGCCAGCTGGGCGCACCTGCGGCCTACTGACCGGCCGGCCGCTGGTCACCACAAGGCTTCGGGGGTGGCTGACTCGCTTCAGCCGCGTGCTTTATCGTCTCGTTCTCCGACACACAGAAGTCCAGCTCGTTGAAGCGCAACAGGAAGGTGTTCCAGTCCGTGGAAGAAGCAGGAAGTGTGCTGTGGTGTGTGCTGTGTGTGCGTGTGTGTTGTTTTTTGTGGTGTGTGTGTGTGTGTGTGTGTGTGTTGGTGTGTGTGTGTGTGTTGTGTGGTGTGTGTGTGGTGGTGTGTGTGTGTGGTTGGTGTGTGTGTGTGTGTGTTGTGTGTGTGGTGTGTGTGTGTTGTTATGTGTGGTGTGTGTGTGTGTGTGTGCTGTGTGTGTGTGTTTGTTGTGTTTGTGTGGTGTTGTGCTGTGTGGTGTGTGTGTGTTGTGTGTGTGTGTGTGCTGTGTGTGGCTTGTGTGTGTGCTGTGTGTGTGGTGTGTGCGTGTGTGTGTGTTAATGTTTTTGGCAGAGTGCTGATTACCAACATCTATTTGACTTTTACTTTGGAAAGAGGCCAGCCTTTAAGCCAGCTCTCCTTTTTGTATTTTCCACCACTGTACGTTTTTATTGGACTTAGTGCCTAATTCATCTCTTGTATTTTCTTTTGTTGAATCTGTGCTGTCCGGTTTTTCATTTCTTTATCTATTGCCCCTGCTTAAACTTACTGGATTCCCCACGGGGATCATGACCCCATTGTTACACGCAAAACCGAAAGCATACGAAATAAAAAGAGTCTCCGTTCCACACGAGACCGGTGCGAGCGCTGGAAACGCTGTAGTACATTGCCGCGGCCTGCTAAGTGGCGCTTGTTACTTTCCGCCACAAAAAATACACCAAAGCAGTGGAAGAAGCCCCGAGCATGGTTGCCTGGTTTCCCTTCTGTTTATGCCCCACGGAGGATTTGGGATTGAGCCACACCCGCCTCTTATCTTATCAATGTGTCACTGAAATCATATTGAAGTGTTGGGAAATGTAATCTTTAGAGCAGTGGTGTCCAAACTTTTTTCAGAGGGCCACATACAGAAAAATATACAAAGGGCTGGGCCGCTCACATATCGCCTCATAAATTAGAAAATCAATCAAATGTAGGTAAATTACGGTTGGAAAAAACACACAGCTCTCCGTAGGGTTTCATTTATTGTGTTGGCAGCTCATTCCTTAAAACAGGAGGCTCAGATTTATTATAATAAGAGGAAATATGAAGGTTGTATTTCAAGGTTGTTATGTTAATAAGTTATTGGGCTTTTTTCTTATCAACTAAGATTTGTTGGAACATTTTTCAACTTTAATTGACTGAATTTATTTGGAAATTGAGCCTATTAACACACACATACTGTGATATATGTTTAAGAAGTACAATAGCAGATGTTTAATTTGTGGGCCGTATTTCATTGTACTTTTTTAATTCGCTGAGGGCCGATTCAAAATGGTCCGTGGGCCGCATTTGGCCCCCGGGCCGTAGTTTGGACACCCCTGCTTTAGAGGGATGGCTAACAAACAGGTGTCTACATAGAGAAGCACACACATGTAAACAACCAAAACACTTCCACCCTCCTTAAAGCTGTGGTTCTGAATGATGTTGACTTTTTAATATCAACGTGTTAATGTTAACCCTTCTGATTCCCCTGTGTGTTCATGTTTTTGTCCGAAGGATTTGTTCTGATTTACCAAACATCCAGTACCTGATTTACATCTCTGAAATCATATTCACCCACATTGAAATAGAGGATGCAATAGGGCCGAGTTATTTGGAAAAAATGTCTGAATGCCATTATTTTGACTGGAATGGCAATTGTGATATGATTCAGAATATCGGAGGGAATCTTTTTTAACGATTACTCTCCTTTGATTCTGGAAATCAGAGATATTTAATTATATTTTTCCGATAACAAATACGACTCGTCCTGCTTTATTTGCGACAAAATGAGAACAATTGTTCAGCACTATCATGCACAAAACACAGCTTAGTTATTTATTGATATGCTCCTATCCTATTCAGATCCTCATGCAAATGTTTGTTTTTATGTATTATACTTAGCACACTATGACTACATTTCAAATTCTAATTTTCAAATTATTACGTTTATTCTGGTTTGTTTTGTGTTTGTATTTTAAATGTATTTATATTATGTTGTGTGAGCTTATCTCTCTGTACAGCACTTTGGTCTGAAGGTTTTAAAGTGCTATATAAATAAAGTTGGATTGGATATGTCTTATATATACATACTCAAGCTTTCCCTTACAAAGTGCATAACGTGTTGTATTGCATGCAGTATGCAAACAAAAGGGAGACACTTGTTATCATAACATTGCACATTGAACTTCTTGTACTTATATATCTGCTGCATACAGGGTTGTGCGCTTGAATGACCAGAACAGCAGACTGCAAACTGCAGTGTGCGATCGGAAGCTGAAGCTCGTTAAGCAAAATGCATTACCTTCTATATCCTTCTTTCCACATACTAATTATGTTAAATACAAAACTTGATTTGACTTCTTGTCTTGTCTGAATGCACTATGTACTGTCATTTCAGTTAGAAGGTTTTTATGTACTGCGTAGCTTGCACAGTATATCAAGAAAACATGAATCCCTAATTATAATAGTGAGACCAGTTTATTTTAGCCTCCTAAAAATGAACTGGATTAGACTAGAAAGGCTGACGAGGTCATAGTGTAAGTCCAACATGGTGCAACATTTTGTGCAAATGCTTCCTTGTGGGAAAAAGCAGAGCATATAATAATGAATCTTTTTAAGAGCTTTGTTCATGACTCACCTCCGTCAACTCTGGAGACTTGATCTCTTTAATCTTGAAGAAATAACCGATGGTGAGGAAGCCGATGGCCACCGCACTGACGCTGATCATAAAGATGACCAGCGGTGGACGGGTGTTGATGTAGCTCCTCAGGTTCTCTATAGGATTTAACAGGTACACCTGCATATGGACAAATACACAATCAACAATTCAGCATTAATGTCTAATCTCTTTAACACTGGCAGTAAACGACAGGCCTTGACACATGATGATCTGTAACGTATAAATAAGGAAGTCTCAAAGCCACTTATCTTTCCTAAACAAAGGATATAACTGCCTGTGCAATAACTTAAAAGAAATGACACTGAATTAGGTTGATTTCAAATATCTTAAAAGCGATTCATTAAAAAGATTGGGCCGGGATGTGGATAAAGGTGTGTTTAGCAGTCCTAGATATAACATATTTAGGGTTATCGTTATGTGAGCGGTTTAAGCGTGTCGTGCCAGGCCCGTTTTTTGTTGCGTTTCCACTAGGGATGCCAGAAACTGAGCATGATCAAATTCGAAAATCGGACAGCCCTGGCGAATATGAATCGATTATTGCTGCTGGCTTCCTCCAAGTTTACAGTAAAACAAACTGGTGGTGTGACCAATGGCCATTTACAATTATTAATACTATTACTAGCATTATCTTATATTTTGGTTGAAACTAAGCCAGGAAAAAAAATGAAAAACATAAATAATAATAAAAAATATAATATAAAAAAATCGAATTAAAAAAAATAATTTTCGATTATGGAGACTGTAACGAATATTCAAATAGCTGATGTTGGTTTTGCATTGAAGATTACGTCACGGCTCCGCCTACATTGCGTTACTATAGTTACTACCCCAGTTCCAGCAAGGCCTAACGAGGCCTAGCCATACCGTACTAAGCCGTGCGAGGCCCTGCAGTGGAAAAGGGCCATTAGTCAGTATCTGATGACTGCTTACAGATTTGATCGGTTATGAGCGAAATGCAAATAGTGTTTTATGCATTGTTGTGGTTAAGTTGATTAAATGTAGCATCTGATGCTCTGAATTGAGGAAGGATTTAATCTAATTTAAACAATATCATAATTCAGGGTTAAGGGTAATGATGTGCACAGGTTCCATGTAAGTCAAACTGGACAGATTTGATTAATGATTAATATCCTGATTAATCAATAACAACCCTTCAGTACATTTAAAGTCCCACTCAGTCTCCAACAGAACACATTTAAGGCTTTTAAACCATCTTTGGTCGACTACCTTAATGTTCTTTTATGCTGCAGCAAAGATTGCTTAGATCTTATAATTGTAAACAAATGTATTAATGTGGAATGGGTTGTTAACATACAGTAAAGGTCATAGACTGACGTCTCTGTAGCACTGTTGCTTTTAATTTAACTACTGTTTCTGCCTGTAATGATTCAATTTAAAGTTAGGGTATTATACGGTACATTGACTCGCAAAAATGAATAACTCTTAATCAGTTGTACCCTAAAGATCACTTGAAAATGGGGTTATGAGAGGAAAGTAAAAATTGTCAATCTCAATTAAAACCTTTTACAAACCATCAAAAGTCATCCATTTGTTTAAGAATACATCGCTCCCATGCAGACGGTCTTATATAGTTTGACTTAAAGTGTTTACTTAGAAGAACCATCTCTGTTAGTGCCAGCCAGGTCAACATACTTTATAATCCAGAAGGCTGGTTTATCAAGTTTAACGAGTGACTAAAGTTCAAAAGAAGATGTTGACATTGTGTTTGACCTGGAACACAATACAATGTTTTATTTCCTGTACTACACACCTTGTTATGCATTGTATATTACAATTATGGTTGCAATTATCTAAGTGGGTCATGTTTGTTTAGGTGAAACGTGGTTGTCATGTTATAAGTAGGGAGGCGTGTGGCGCAGTGGGTTAGTGCGTTGGTGTTCGGGTCAGGGGAGCACAGGTTCAAACCCCACTGCAGTCAGCATGCCGTTGTGTCCCTGAGACACTTCACCCCAAATTGCTCCTGTGGGGATTGCCCACAGTATTGAGTATGTAAGTGGCTTTGGATAAAATCATGTAATGAGTGTATTAAGCTATGTTTACTTTGCTTTTTTACTCTTGAGCTGTACATTTCTCTGATGTAATTTGACTTCACACCATTTTTTTTATATCTTAAGTTACTTTGCACAGTTGGATGAATGGTGTGAAATATAATCAAGTGTTGAATCAGACTTTAGTTCCACCTGGAGTAAATTCACAAGCTACCCTGCAGTATACAACGTCATTCAAACTAGCTGCACCTTTACCAGCTTTGAGAAGACTTTCATGATCAACCATTAGAAAACATATCATATATATTATTCTGAAATGGACCAATCTGCACAATGACTACTTTTACTGTCGCTACTTTCACTATATTTTGATGAGAATATTGTTTTACTTTTCATTTTGATTGCAACCTACACTTTGGTACTTCTACTTTTACTTAAGTACTTCTTCCACCTCTGTGTAGGATCAATAAAGTCCTTATATAATGTTTTTTTATCGAAAGGCAGGCTCCCGAACACCTCAAAGTGAATATATTTTAACCAAAACCTATACATTTAAAGGGTTTGTGTTTGACTTTCTGCATTAAAGAGACTGCATCCAGATTACATGAGCTGTCAACCTTGTAGCACGATAAGCTAGCTGCCAAGCTGTGATATATGTGGGTTTAAACTGTAAAACAGCGGTGTTAAATGTAATAAAAACAACACATTCTCACCATGTTTTCTTTCTCTACGTCGGATGCTAGCTGGGAGGTTCGTTGTGCGCCACAATAAAACAGCAGTTGGGCTAGCAAGCTAAGCTAAAGCTAGCATGTACTGCTTTTGCTAGCTGCCCCGAAATCTAGTCCCTCCTGCTGCTGAAAGCAAGGCTAAAAAGCAAAAGTCGGTGTTCGGTGGAGACAGCCAGACTTTCAGCGTGAGAAGAACCACGTATACTCCTTCCCATTATTTGCTGTAATGGTTCCCTGCAGCTGTGCTGACAAATATCTCCTGACTACAGTCTGGATAATAACGTCAATACTGTATCTGGGTCCTCCTCCGCACTGCGTAGTAAAAGCGCCGCCTTCCCATTATTCCCGTAGAACGTGCACTGGAAATTGGTCGAACATACGTTGAGTGACGTCCCGACATACGCAATTTACGTAAAAGGGAACGTTCAGTGTGTTTACATTTTGTTGAGAGTTAAAGCTGTAACGTAAGGAAAGGTAAGGTAATATAGCACATTTTCAGACACAGAGTCAATTCAGTGCTTTAAATCATCATTAACACTTAAGACAACAGAAATTAACATACAATAAATATAATTGAATAACAGATTCATAAAAAACATGCATAAAAGAGATA
>NW_011352267.1:0-2581 GCF_000735185.1 Notothenia coriiceps
TTATTGTAGTTGTAAGTGCACTGTCTTGCGGCCTGAAGCACCATCCTTGATGGAGCATAGTGTAAAGTGCTAGTGGAGTGAGCAGAGTTGTCGATTCTTGTTCAGTTTTCTGTGACTATCTTCCTCACCCTCTCAGACTTTCAGTGGAAACAGTCGTGAGTGAATCTGATTTTTTCAGAAATGCGGGAGAAGTATGACCCCGGGAGGAAACCGGGAGAGGGCAATGAAATTGGGAGTCTCCCGCGAAAATCGGGAGGGTTGGCAAGTATGCCCATGGTGTTCCCGGTCAATTAGTAACCATCCGGATCAGAATATTCGAATATTCGCTGCTGATTACTACCGAATATCCGGAGCCCGAAAAATGGTATTCGGGACAGCCCTACTGTCCAGTAAAGTTAGTGCATGTAAAGTAACACGTCAAACTGTCAAAAATATTGATTATTTTATCTGTTAACGTTTAAATATCTACTCCACTGCATCTCATGGTAAATATTGTATTCACAGCATCAAAATTCAACAATAAACAATAATTATTAATCTACAAACATTATATATAATAGTGAGCCACTGCCAGGGAACAATTTACGACAACATCAATACTATTACTTGCATACTTCAAGTCAATTATGCTTATAATAGTTATATAATGTTATTTAAGTAATTCTCCGGCCGAAGCTCCAAATAAACCGTCAGTGTTTGCCATCAAAGCTCCAGCTCTCCTCGTGTCTCTCCGAGTCCTGACTCCAATTGCTTCAGAAGTTTCCCCCACAGGTGTTATAATGCCTACTTTCATTTAGGGGATTTTCACAGTGTAGCATTTGTATTTATATCTGACTACTTCTCCTACAACTGTCCAGTATGAAGTACTTGATATCTTTGTGTATTTAAAGTGTTTGTTGTGAGTTTACCTTGAATTCCCCGATCACAGCATCAGTTCTGAGAGAGCGAGAGTCACACACCTGTCGGGCAGGTAAAGAAAAATGTGCTTTTCTTACATTTAACACAACAGGAAAGCTTTATCTAAATATTGAAACGGAGATATAAAAACTCACAGTGATGAAGATCGGCTCGTCAAACAGATCGGAAGGAGTCTCGTAGAAGTTCATGAAGAACGTCTGCGGAGAGGAAAACAATCGAGCTGCAGTTTGACGGTTAAATTAGCGTTTTTATATTAATTATATTATTGTTTTTACCTCGTCAAAGACCGGGTTGTTTCCCTTTCTGATGCGAGTCCTCTTGTTCTGCCCGGCAACCGTAACCTTAACAACAGGTTTGATGTGGATGCCCGGCAGCTGTCGTCCCTCGATGACGCGCACACGGACCTGAGTGGCACCATACGAAGATTATTTTTTGGGTCATTTTCAGCATATAAATCCTATAAAGTAGGTCGGTTTGCAACTTAACATTTTCTAAAATAATAGTTATTTGTAAAAAGTTTAATTATCTGTAAGAATAATAATTTTTAAGTGCTTTTTTGTTTGTTAATTGTTTTCTTATCATGCGACTTTAACTATACTTTTACTTTTACTAGCATTATCCCTATCTTGACTTAAGTTAAATTATAAAGGCAATTATTTTACTAGATGATATTTACAGTCTGCTATAGATGAGAGTAACAAATGCGTCACTTCCGGGCAAAAATAACGGCTCCGCCCACTTTTGGGGGAAAACAATGCTGTCAGTTGAACGGCGGTCAATACAAATTCTGAAGTTTTTTCCAATCCGATCAGAAATGTAAGAAAACCGGAGATTTTTGGATCTTCAAAGAGCCCGATTCCAATGGCCAGACAGGCAAACAATTGCATTAAGCCATTAGAAATCGACGATCGGGCTCGATATATGGTTAAATATAGCAGTAGGCTATCGATTTTCATAGATGAGAGTAACATCTACGTCACTTTACGGCCCCGCCCAATTTTGGGGGAAACAACGGCTGTCATTTGAATGGCGATCGAGCCTGAAGCCACAGAGATCTTCTGTTACTGTCCTTTCTTCTTAGAGGAAGTACAGAAACACATAACTCTGGATTTGTTTTAATGTTTGAGGTGCAATAAATGACACAGCAGCTTTTTGGCATGACAAAACTATTATGTTCCGCCTCACTCATGAGAGTAACAGCTGGAGAAATTACAGCCTCGCCTACTGATTTTAATTTAACCATATATCAAGACCGATTGTCGATTACCAATGATCGAATGTAATTGTTTGCCTGACTGGCCATCGTAATCGAGCTCTTTGAATATCCAAAAATCCACGGTTTTCAAACATTTTTGATCAGATTGGCAAAAACTTCAGAATTTGTATTGACCGCCATTCAAATGACAGCGTTGTTTTCCCCCAAAACTGGGCGGGGCCGTAATTTTTGCCCGGACGTGACTTAGGTGTTACGGTACGTCCACACAGCAGCTTTAAAAAAATCTTCCAACGCTTCCAACGCTTCTCTGCCCATTGACTTTGAATGGGGATGACGTCACTTTGCCTCGCTTTTCGCCGAACTGCATTGTGGGGAAGCAAAGCGAAGATTTCCAGGATTTCCAGGATTTTCAGGATTCAAAAGTTGAGCAATGTTCAACTTTTGAAG
>NW_011352267.1:2613-11950 GCF_000735185.1 Notothenia coriiceps
GGAAACAACGGCTGTCATTTGAATGGCGATCGAGCCTGAAGCCACAGAGATCTTCTGTTACTGTCCTTTCTTCTTAGAGGAAGTACAGAAACACATAACTCTGGATTTGTTTTAATGTTTGAGGTGCAATAAACGACACAGCAGCTTTTTGGCATGATAAAACTATTATGTTCTGCCTCACTCATGTGAGTAACAGCTGGAGAAATTACAGCCTCGCCTACTGATTTTAATTTAACCATATATCAAGACCGATTGTCGATTACCAATGATCGAATGTAATTGTTTGCCTGACTGGCCATCGTAATCGAGCTCTTTGAAGATCCAAAAATCCACGGTTTTCAAAAAAAATTGATCGGATGGGCAAAAACTTCAGAATTTGTATTGACCGCCATTTAAATGACAGCGTTGTTTTCCCCAAAAAGTGGGCGGGGCCGTAATTTTTGCCCGGAAGTGACGTAGGTGTTACTCTCATCAATAGACAAGTTTACGCGACAAACCAAGGGTAGCGCCATAACCTTACACAAATGCACTTCATTTCCGCCGGAAGTCTTTTNAGCTGGGGGTCAGGTTATTCACCCGCAGGAAAAGGCGCTGGCGCGGGACCGTAGCAGGATGTGACGCATATTTTAGTTGACCTAATTAAAACCGTTTTGTGTTTTATTTATGTGTCACAGTATCACCTCAAAATACAAGATACGAAACATTTTCAACCATGCAACAACATTTAAATAGTCCTACAAATACTTTTATTTTCTTCTTATTTTTGTCTAAGCTCAAGGGAACCAGATCAGAGGGCTTAAAGGGCCGCATGCGGCTCGAGGGCCGCGGGTTGCCGACCCCTGACTTATGCCAAAGCACATTTTTCGTATTTATAAACCTACTTGGTAATAAAACCCATTCTGATTCTGATGTAGCAAATAGAGCTACTGTGATGCAAGAAAAACTTCAGACTTGATCTGACTAATAAAGTATTATCGCATCTAATTGCATTTTGAATACTGCTCATCAAGATATCTTTGAATGTGAATTAAGAACTTTTCCATTGAATCTGACTGACAGGATGTCTCTGTGTGTTTTTAAAAACAATTCCATAGCATCTGCGGCCCCCCTGCCCCCTCACTGTGCGATCAGGGAGGGGAGGCTTGTCCTGATTCACTTGCCTTCATTAGGGAGGAGCAGTGACCGAGCCAGCAGCCAGCTGGGTGGGAGTCGCTCAGAGAGACGGAGGAATGCACCATCAGGGCTTCAAAGAGAGAGAGAGTGACAGTGAGGGGGGGATTTATTTTTTAAGGACATTTATTTTAAAGGAGGCTTGGGGAACGTTGAAGGGTTCAACAGTTCAACTACTTAATTTTTTTCTATCAGTGTTTCTGTGTTTTTTTTCTTCAGTTATAAGCGGTAATCCAGAAAAACATTCCTACTGGTGAAGCGAAATATTATATTGCAAACAATTATGTCCATTAAAACCCTAAAAAGAGTTGTAAAGTCATTAATTCATCATTGATGGATTGACGTTTTCTTATTTTGAAGACATTGTTGCCTTGATGATTTTTATATAAGTGATACATTTACTTATTTTTTTAAAAGACGGTGTTATTACAAATTACACATTACGTTCAATGTAACACCTCTTAGAAGGGAATTAAGTCAAAAAGCTGTGTATATTGTAAGGTTTCTGTCATTACCCCCATCACTCGATTTTCATTGAAATATTGTACCTTGTAAGAGTATTTTTTAATTTACTGTTGGGAATGGGATCAACCAAAACACATCCATCAAGATAATTCATTTTCTTTTGTTTTTATTTTTCTTTGAACACATTTCATGCCCGCAGACATTCATTCAGTTGAAGCGCCATTTCAAACTAAATGCACAAAATGACCATTAAACACAAAATCTTCCTCATATGCACACTTAGTACTAATAAAGAGATTTACTTCAAAAGGAGATATTCACTTAAAAAACAGAGGTTTCTATGAAGTGCACTGAATAACTGAAACGTTGACTTTAACTAAATGTGTTATGACAACAGATTTTCCAATACTGTATTAGGTTAGTTGAAAGCAATAATAATACGTTTCAAAAAATGAGGTTCAACTTAATATAATTGCTTGGAACTAACCTAATAGAGTTATGTTGTTAAATCTGTGTTTTCAGTGCAGATAAATAAAAGGCTTGGGTTGGACTATCACTCATAATCTAAATTGTGGTTATTCCCTAAAGTAAATATATCCTGTTTTGGAAGAAAAAAAACATGGAATGTAGATGTGGTACGGCTTTACTTAAAACAACTCCAGTGTAAAATCACTACCATTCTGTGCAAAGCTGTCCTGTGGATGTCCTGCTGTTAAGTAACAACACCATATCACAATAGGTCTGTACAATACCATAACGAATTAAACACAGTTTGAATATGTGTCCTGAGGTTCTTCCTTTCATTAACCTCTCTTTGAAATACAGTCCTCACAAAGGCGTTATCTGTGTTTGATGGATGCAGGAATGCATGTTGTTTCATGATGCACATGAGAGGACATTTAGTGATTTCTGACTTGTATTAAAGCATGCATGTAGCCAGTTGTAACAACCTCAGAGAGAGAAGCAGCAGTATGGATCAGTTTAAATGTACCGTAAATAAATATTTAGTATTTCCACTTGTGAACCATATCTAATTCCTGGATTTACAACAAAACAACAAGATATTAAACAGACAATAGATATCATGAATGGGTTCCACTCAGCTTTGAGGAACTTAGACCCGACCCGGGTACACATTTGGGCTGGGTCAAAATTATAAATGATAATTGTGAGGTTCACATTTTCCGACCACAGGTCAGGGTCATTATATTGAATACTACAAGTAGATCTGAATGAATCTGAGGGAACACAGTCCCCGTTCGTCTCTCTTTTCTTCCAAAATAAACGTTTGCATGTCAGGCTTGTCATCTTCCCACAGGCCCATTACAGTAAGACTCTTAGTCGATCTGGTCTGATGCTGGAGAGCTTGTCGTATTTTATTCAAACCATGGTAATGATGTGCTGCAATACCTCAGTCAGGTACATAACTGGGTTGACTGAGGGCATTGTCATGTTTGAACAGGAATGGGTTTTACATTGGACAGGGATGTCTCAATACTAAGCCATATAGTGTATCTGATTAACCACATGTAAGCAATATTGGGTTAGTTGTACTAGATTGGAATTATATAAATCAGAGATAACTGTAATATCTAGAAAATTATTGACATTATGCCAACCCATACCTAAAACTTTACAGATCATGATGAAATTCATACATATCACTCTTTTGAAATGGCATTCAATACAACTCTGAATAGTAATGACAAGAGTTTCTCTAATTCATATTTAGCTCTGACTTGCATTATACTTTCCTTTCACAACCGGTTCTATTTCATGAAATGCAATACATGGGTCACATCAGAACCTTCAGTTTCCTGCAGTGTTGGTTGTTCAGTTAGGAGCCCCGGAGAGGACAGAGTGAAAGGGGAGTGAGTAGGGAGACTTCCTGGACTTCAAATGTGAGGGTAGTGCCATCTGACTTTAAGGACATTTCTTTAAATTAGATACAATTTAACTAGACTTTGCTGAATTCTCCTTTTTTCTAGACATCTGAAAAAAGTTATTTATATCCAAAAACACTGACAACTTACATACAGCATACAAAAAAATCCTGTTCTGTTGCCAGAGAAATTATTACAAAAAATACAGTGACTTTAACTTTTGCATCAAATGATACACAACACAAACTGACAGCATTTTTACACAGTGACCAATGATAGGCAGCCTGTACAGTGCACATTGACAATATATTACAGCAAATATACCGTTTCTGAGTCATTCATTCACATGTTCTGTTGGGGGTTCGGAGTAAGGCTCCATCGTATGAACTGTTTGCATGTCTTCATTCACAGACTGCAGAAGCTTAAATAAGGAGAAATGACTCAGTAACTGAGTACATGAACATTTTGTAAAAATTCCACATTTCTGTTTCAGCAAAACAGAACATCAGGTTTGATTCACAAATACATTCCTTCTTTTGCTTCTTCACATTTTTGAGGCAGACCAAAAACACAGATGTAAAGCTGAAGGAGGATATCAGGGGCCAAACCCATTTTGATGAAAGAGTTGAAGTCATGTGGGATTAACATTAGCAAGTGACCTCTTGCAGGACAACAACAGGATGTAAATGAGCGTCTGTTTCACAATAAAAACACATATGTCTTGCAAATGTGTGTTTAATAAGGATTGTGATGGTAAGGAAAGGAAAGCCCTTAAAGAAAGCCCTGATTGGTTTTCCTGAATACTTGCCCCTTCATCATGTGGAGTTCAGTTTCAGTGTTGTCCAGCCAGTGCAACATTTCTTAAAATCCAAAATGACTTTTGTTCACATGGTCCTGACCTGATTTTAGTATTCCTCAAGACACAACTCTTCAAGGTCTAGAGTCAGAGCACCCCCCACCTCTCCCCGACAGGGGAGCCTCTCTCTGGTCTTCACCTGTCCATCTGTGAGACCTCGACATAAACTGTGTTCCCAGGTGGAGGATCAGTCATTGATTTATCCTCCATGTCTTCCTCGTAGGGCAGGAGCCCTGTACACATCCTCTGGCCTCAGATCAGCCTCTCCTCGGGGGGCACTTTGAGTACACTGCCCATCTCCAGCCTGGCCCCAGCCACCTCCTGGGAGCTGGGGCTGTACGTGCCCTCTGACTGACGCTTCTTCCGCGCTGTCATGACCATGCAGAACACCACCAGGATGGCCACCAGCACACACAGCGTGGTGAGGGGGATGGTGACCACCAGCCAGGGGACGCGCTCCGTGTGCTCCTCTCTCTGCAGGAGGATAAGCGCACCATGTTTACAACATATATTGTACCCATCATCGATTGTCTATAATGTGTAACTATGGGTTTATTAATGGTTAATGAAGGATTAGTTCATGTGACAAATATCTGTTAAAAGCAACCATTTGATTTCCCTGGTTTATTCTGCTCCAGCAAGTGTTGCTTTTTCTCTGGTGGAGCTGGACAGAGTACATTTATTTACAACTCATTTTATAGCTAGCCATTAGGTTTGAAGTTCTACAGAATACTGTTTTGTTAATGAATTCATTTAAGTCCAGACGCACTGACACGCAAAGGCAAAGGTCAAGCAGTCCATTGTAATGGTCCTTCTGATGAACTAAACTGAAGAAAATAAACCGGACATGAGAATATGGGACATTTGTATTATCAATCGGCCACAAAAGCGAGGTCAGAAACCCAACCAACGTTGTATCATTTAAATAAGTTTCACTTTATAGTATTCTTTACACTTATAAAGTAAGTGAACACGCTCAAGTTGTAATATTATTTTGATTATTGTGTTTAATTAGTAGGAGCCATTATAACAACACTTTATTGACATAAACCATAATGTTTTCTAACCTATTCAACTTCATTTATACAATGCTATTATTTCAATTAAGGGATTTTGAGCTCTCAATTGTAATTTCAAAATTGTATCTAGAACTCGTGAAATATTTTTACACTGGAAGGAGACATTATGGGATGGAGATGCTATATTGCTGTTTATGCAAATTATGTATATCATGTTTTCCTTTTCTAGGCTTAAAGGGTACTTGAATATTAAACCCATTAAATCCATCACTCAGATTTACATTTTCTATGATCTTATTAACTTACGTTGTTCTCACACACTCTGCCACTGAAGCCCAGCACACACACACACTGGAAGTGGTTGAGTCTGTCCAGGCAGGTGGCCCCATTGAGACAAGGCCTGAACTCACACTCGTCTATTTCTGTCTCACACCTGAAACACATCACAAGGGATTAATACAATGCTGACTGAAGGGCAGCAGCTCTCACACACACACACACACACACACACACACACACACACACACACACACACACACACACACACACACACACACACACACACCGACTTTTAAACTCGGATTTGGTTTCTACTGAGCGGCTGGTGTGTGTGTGTGTGTGTGTGTGTGTGTGTGTGTGTGTGTGTGTGTGTGTGTGTGTGTGTGTGTGTGTGTGTGTGTGTATGTGTGTGTGTGTGTGAGTGTGTGTTGCTCACTCTCACCTGGCTCCAGTGTATCCTGGCTTGCAGGTGCAGTTGCCTCCTGAGTCCCCTCCTATACAAACCCCCCCATTAAGACACTTAGTGTCTGCATCACACGCCACTGGAGGGAAACGCCACCTGTTGGACACACACACATGAACTGATTATCATTCATGAATGTATGATTCTGTAAAATCAATAAAAGCTATAGACACATATGCTCAGCACTTACTCAGACGGTTACCGTTACACACCGTTACTCAAAGAGATAAAACACTCGATCATCCACAGAGCCAGTGCCCTCCTGGACTAAATTCTGTCCGCACTGGTAACCAGTGCATGCCAAGGTTCCTGACCGTCCATGCATCTTACACACATCTCTGATAAGCAGCCTATCACTCGCATGTTTTAACAATAAAACAGGATGTGTGGTCAGTTTACAAGGATGTCAATGTACTGTTGAGAAAGTGTACTCACTGGCAGCGTTTTCCGACGTAGCCCCGAGGACATGAACATGTGTGAGCCCCCCCCTTGTCCATGCAGGTTCCTCCGTTCACACAACTGAACTCCAGACAGTTATCCAGCTCTTCCTTACAGTCTCTCCCTGTGTATCCGCTGTGGCAGTCACACTGGTAGTCTGCCAGAAGGTCCTTACATGTACCGTAGCCACAGGGACTTGAAGAACACTCATTTACCTCCAACTCACACAGCTTCCCCTCCCATCCTGCACTGCAGCTGCAGTTAAACTCATTAAACTGGTCCTGACACACACCCTGGTTGAGACAGGGCTGGGAATCACAAATCGGTGAACCCTGGCATCCTATGATTGGCTCGTGCCCACCCAGTCTGGAGAACCGGCTCATCTGCGGGGCGTCTGGTACGTTAATGAGTGGCAGGTAGACTCCCCCCACCCTCACTTCCCCTAAGCATCCAGTGTATTTTTCAGCCAGCCACACATTGGTGTCATTGAGGAAGTTGAGGTTGCCACCAACGCCGAAGCTACCCCCGAATCTCTGCCCGTCGACGGTGAGGCGCCAGCGGGATACTGAGTGTGTGGGCTCCACCATGGTGAGCTGGATGTGATGCCATGCTCCGTCTGCAATCACTCTGTCACTTGTGAAGGCCAGCAGCTCAGCGCTCGCCCCACTGTCCAGTTTGACCAGCAGGGAGGAGTTGAGCAGCCCTAGGCAGAAGACCTCCGCTCTGCTGGCGGCCCGCAACAGGATCCCGTTTTCGTCACGTGTCCGTATGTCCATAGTGATGTCGGTCACTGGGCTCAGCAGGGAGCTGTTGGCAACATACTGAAGAGCATTGTCCTGAAAAATGGCTTCAGTCAAACCTGTGGGAGGGAAAATGAGCAGTTTGACAAAGTTTGAAAAACCAAGACCAGTTTTTTTTCATGATTGATGCATTGATTGGAAAACCACCTACTGATCCGCTGTCTCTTTAAAACAATATAAGTACTTTTGATGTAAGATGTGTGTTATTATTGTTAAAGGGCTCATCTTTTTGAGTCACTTTAGATGTTAGATTTACATTGGTGCAATAGAGCTCCCATACTTTTCAGAGGTATGCATTTACAGTACATATCACATTTAAACTCTATATCAACAACTATATGTTTGTAATCACATGTTATCTTGTTTTGGTTGCAGTTTATTTTGCAGAATCAGTTTGGGTTTCCTTCTCATATTATAATATTGATAAGGATAAACAATGTCAGCGGAAAACATTCATTTGAGCAGGAACAAATGGCGTTAAGTAACAGTGTTGATTCCTCCATCTTCCTGACATCAGATGAGCATGATGACCATGCGTCTTTGGTGTGCATTTATCACATTAAGGTACATTCTTATTTTATGACCTACTTTAAACACTTAAGAGAGTTCAATTTTCATGGTTAGAAACGCTAAGGCTTTGAAATGATATAGGAGTAAAAATAACCCTGATGATGTCATCATCATTTCTAATACGCACAATAGGGCTTTGGGGCTTTAGCCAGTGGTACAATTCAGGGATGTTGAACTGAAAGATATCATCATAAAGTTGCAAACGATATCAAGTTACATTTGGGTATACAAAAGTGTTTTTGGAGCTTGATCTCCAGTCTATGTGCCTGCTCATAGAATCCTACAAGGTTAGGTTAGAAATGTAAAGTACGGGTCCCCAGCACATAGAAACTGCCCAATTAGCATAAGTTGCGTTCATTAGCAATACATTGCTTTATAACCTATGCAGACAAAAGGTACACTCTAAAAAATGCGGGGTTATTTCTATAAACACATTGCTGGGTTCATTTGGCTGGGTCATAATTATGGGCTATTTGGGTACTGTAAACACACTGATGTGTTGTTCATGCTGGGTCAAAGGGGTTATTAGGGCTTCAATTGCAGTTGAACACCTGCCTGGGTTATTTTGAACCGAGAGGTTGCTTTATTCATTTTTCCACTTCTGAATCATTCTGGAACCATCTTTTGGTCATTTCTCACATCAAAACACATTGAAAAAACTGATTGACCCCTTATAGATGTTACATGTTTTAAGCCTTTTTTAATAGATTTGAATGTGTTATTGCATCCTTCTTATCTTTTTTAATTAATCTTAACATATATCGTCACTGTTTAAAATTAGCTGATTTCATTCATTTAAAAGTAGCCTCATTAGAAAAAAATATGTACAATTTAATTACCACATATACTGTCCTGTCTGCGCATGTGCATACACAAGCAGCCCGCCACTTTTCCCTCCATTTTCCATTCGGAATCGGAAGGACCGGACTGCCTGCCTGGTTAGCTCCGCTGTCGTGAGGTGAACGTTCTCCAGGTTATGGCTAGAAAGTATCCGTCTTGTGTAAAACTCTCGCGAGAGTTTGGCTGAATGTCACATGGCTGAATGTTTACGTTTGGCAGGCAGCCTTTCAGTTACGATCGTTAACATCAGTGGGCCACAGCAACTGATGACGAGAAGCTAAACTATCTATTAATTATGTCAATTACAGGGAGTGTGATTGTTGAAATAGGGTGTTAGCCAGTGTGCGAAATACCCGTCAATAATCGGGGGGTCCCCATCTCCCGTTTATTGCGCAATATACCGGTCGAAGATTTCTCAATATGCAGTAGGCCTATACAATATTTCATGGATGCAATCCAAGACAATCAGTAGTAGCAGCGTTTCTCAACCGGGGCGCTGTCAAATAATTATATATTCTAACGTTCATATGAATGAATACGCGACCGTTAAAGAA
>NW_011352268.1:0-5695 GCF_000735185.1 Notothenia coriiceps
ATAACAAAAAAAAAATGTGGATGTGAGAATTGCAAAGAGGCAAAAAGTATACTGATCTCCCTGTCGCTCGCAAAAAAATCCACCTTTGTGCACCTTTCACAAGAATGGATTCAGGGAAAAGTCAGCTGTGATCAACAGCATAACCTGCGGAAAAAGATTTATAAGCACTAAGAGCCAGGCACACGAAAAAGCCATCGAGATTTTGGGGATGAGAAAAAAGATGTCCTACCAAACAAGGTAGGCCTATTGGCAATCAATATTGATCTAATGCAGGAAACATATACATCTTTCAGGTCTGCCTATATGATTGCCAAAAAAAATAAAATAAGGCTCCCCCGAAAGCAAATGGGTAATTCGAACACTGGTCACAGGTCAAGCCTTAACTGAATAGAAAAGAAAGCAATGCCACGCTGGATAAGTATGCAAGATGTGAAGGCACAGTTCACACTGAGTTGCATGTTCAGTTCACATTATCTGAGCTGTATAGTATACAATATACTGTATACAGCAAGATGAGTGGTAGATGAAAGTGTGCCATTGGCTCTTCCTTTGCTTGAATAATTAGAACTAGAATATTGGTAAATGGCAATGAATTACTCATTGGTATAGGGTACAGACTAAATCAGTGTTTATAATTAATATATGAGCCATTACTTTAAGAAAAACTATGTAAAGATGGAATGTTGCTGGCAAAATATTTTCGAAAATAGGCATTCATTAATTTGCATAAATGAAGAAAATGTTTTTTGTACACGCTACATTTAGAACAGCTTTTTCCTAATGCAAATGTTTACAGTACAGGGGCTTTCATTATTCAGTTAATATTAAATCCATGGACCTATTTATGTTCAATAAAAACAGGTTACACACAGGTATACAGCTACCAGCTTGGGAGATTTATTGAAGGCAAATGCACAATATAACATACAAGCAGAAATAACGAGATCAGATGTATTCTTTGAGATGGTGAATATGGTTGGTGGTAATACATATGACAAAGAATAAAATAAGTTACCTATGACTGATGATGTTAATAACCAATAGTTTCTTTCCCAGGTGAAAACATTAACTTCGGGTTATTTGTCCTTAACCCTGAATGCATAATATATGACCCATGTCAGGGATCGGTACAAAAACACATGCAGGATGATGGAAATGACAGCAATGAGATGGTACAAATAAAAAAAGGCCCCATTGCCATGTATTTATGTGCAAATGATCACATGCACAAAGTCACAGAAATACCTAACCACTTTCATGAATAAACTCTTGGATAAACCCAAACTTTTTTTTGTGTAGTTCAGCAGTTCATGCAAATATTGCAGTATCAGTAAAACCGTTACGGGACCAATCTGCAGGCTTTATGCAGTGATATTTAGCCTTCAAGAATGAACTTGGTTGCGGATAAAGCACTTGATAATTTGAGTGTGACAGAAATGAGAGAGGTTTTTGCAACGGATTTGCAGAGGTGAGTCGGAGGTCACACCGCATGTGGGTCGGCTCTGCTCACCAGTGAGTCTAACCTTTGCTTTGCTCCATTAGCAGCAGTGACTGTCTCTTGGGTTGAAAGAACATAAACAACTGGAATGATATCCTTTCTTTTTGCTATTTGAAAGGCGGCACATTTTCATACAGAAATCTAGCTGGACATTTTATGTTGACATATTGCTTGAACGTCTATTTTTTACAGTTGCTGAGAGGTGCAATTGACAATTACAAAGTTTGAAACTTTACAAATTTACATTTTATAAAACAAAATTACATTAGCAAAACACTTTTACCAAATAAAAAACTATTTAACATTAACAAAAACAAATTAACAAGATGCAAAAAACTTTTACCAGATAAAAAACTATTTAACATTAACAAAAACAAATTAACAAGATGCAAAACACTTTTACAAAGCTGGAGACAAATTTACATTTCCCGAAACACTTTAACATTTGCCAAAACGATTTAACATTTCCCGAAACACTTTAACAAACTAGGAAATCAAACCGGAAAGGGAATGCCCATCATACCAGAAGTGAAAGTGCATGAACCGTTTATAGAAACCTTCAGTGGGATCAACTCCAAATATACATTAAAGTCCCAACTGAGCTCCCCTCAGTAGCTCACAGCTCCTTAATCTTCCCCTCCCCCTCTCGATCCCTTTCCAGTATCATGACTTATCTCTTATGTTGGACGAAGTGAATAGAGAGTGAACAGGTTATAGTTCTCTTGTGACGGGGCACTTATTGACAGAGCCACACAAAAAGGAGCTAAGATTTAGTTGGTGGCCAGTAAGGAGACACTCTGAGCTAATGAAGTGTATCCTTCACTATCCATCAGCTGTCTCGTGACAACTATCAACGGACAAAATCAATGTAGATGTGGTCAAAGATTCCGTGGAGCTTGAATGGGAGCGCTCAACTCTATCTATCTGTGCCATTAACATTTCTCTTTGTGCTCCTCTTTGGCTAATTCCATATAAGAAGAATCTCTCCTCATTTATGGCAGTGACTTCCTCTTATATAGAGGCAATGTGATCCAGTATAATGCAGCTGCAGTTGGCAAAGCTTTATTATAGCTGCCTGGCAGTCATCAAGCCTTATATTTGAGAACGTCTTAGACTGAGTGTGTGGCTTAATGCTGATTTTCCATGCATTAAATATGAGATCCATAGTTTGCACATCATGAGGATTACATTACTATGAAGAAGCTGAAAAATAATTACATTCTCATTGGAAAATGGAGGAATGGAAACGGATGAATAGTGACATTGCCAATTAAGATTATTCTTTAAACTATAAAAAAGAAACCTTTCATTCTTTTCTCAACACCATCCAGAGTGGCAACCCAGTATTTGACCATTCTGAAATCCCCAGATTGTTTTCAGTGAGAGAGTGACAACTACAGTCTCTTTGAAGTATGCTTTACAATCAAAACATAATGGAAAATATTAACATGGTCTGAGATGAGACACAAACTCGGGCAATTAAATTGTATTTATAATGTATTACATTATGCCTTCTGCTAGCAAAATTATATGAGGGAAATATCATTATAATTTTTTTTTTATAAATTATGTGAAGAGATGGTTGGGTCTTTTGCTATTCACGGCCATCCATCACCTTGACCCCTCTTTTTTTGCTTCACTGCTTACAATGGCACACTCATTTATGTATTCACGCTTAATTTTGGCGTTTTATGTAAACAATTTGCTGCAAAATCTTTCACTATTAGCAAAAGTAATCTCAGTTTCCTTTGTGATTTTTTGTTAAGCATTGCCACTAAAAGAAAGCATCAAATGATCTATTAATGATTATTATATCATTCAAGTGAAGGAGTTCAAGTATCTCTGGGTCTTGTTCTCGAGTGAGGGAACAATGGAGCGTGAGATGGGCCGGAGAATCGGAGTAGCAGCGGTACTGCAGTCGCTTTACCGTACCATTGTGATGAAAAGGGAGCCAGAAGGCAAAGCTCTCTGTCTACCGGGCCATTTTCGTTCCTACCCTCACCTATGGTCATGAAAGATGGGTCATGACCGAAAGAACGAGATCGCGGATACAAGCGGCCAAGATGGGTTTTCTCTGCAGGGTGGCTGGCGTCTCCCTTAGGGATAAGGTCAGAAGTTCAGTCATCCGGGAGGGACTCGGAGTTGAACCGCTCCTCCTTCGCGTTGAAAGGAGCCAGTTGAGGTGGTTCGGGCACCTAGTAAGGATGCCACCTGGGCGCCTCCCTAGGGAGGTGTTCCAGGCACGTCCAGCTGGGAGGAGACCGAGGGGTAGACCTAGGACCAGGTGGAGGGATTATATCTCTTCGCTGGTCTGGGAGCGCCTTGAGATCCCCCAGTCAGAGCTGGTTGATGTGGCCAGGGAAAATAAAGTTTGGGGTGCTATGCTGGAACTGCTACCTTCACCAACCGACCACGGATAAGCGGGAGAAGATGGATGGATGGATGGATTACAATTCCACATTGGTACATACCAAAATGTAGGGTTCAATGACATTTTAGCACTCTTACACTTCATATTTTGTCATACATGAGCTGCTCCTAAAGATACAACAATAATATAAAGTCCAACTGAAATCACACTCAGTTGCAGCCTTTTTTTTTTTATTTAAAAGCAACAATATATGTTCAGGGAAATACCAGAAATGTTCTGTTCCGTGTCTGGAAGGTTGTGGGGATGTCTTGTTTGATTGACAGAAGCTCACAGGCTGATGGAGTAGCAAAGTTACGCCATGGGGAATGAGAGATAAAGTAAACAAACGTGTGCAGTTCTAGAAATCACAGGCACATGTTGTGAAGTACATTTTACCCTGTTGAATTTCAATCAGGAGAGACTTCATTTTGTCTAAAGAACATTTATTGACACATGCCATATGATAAATGTTAAGTCTTTGGCGATTAGACCCCGATCCTGAAATCGTATATCTTAAGGGGGAAATGCAGCCGTGAGCATATAGGAAACCTCCCCGGGGTCTAGACACTGGTGATGATGATGAAGATCTGGATTTGATGAGGAGATGGGATGAAGAGGAGGTGTGATGAGGTCTTTGGATTAGCTCTCCTGGCTCTGGATATGATGAACGGAGGTGGATGGGGAGGAGGCGGTCGGCAGCATGAAACCTGACATCACAGCTGACTGCAGGAGAGAGGAGAACCTTGTTAAAGTTTGGCTGCAGCACGGTGATTGGCTGCTGGAGAATGAGGTGAAATGTAATGGGTTAAAAAGAACGCCCGTGATGAGCTGATTATATGCAGCTGCGGAGTGAATGTAGATATATACCCAGTCTTCCTGAAAGAACTTGCGCTGAGCTTATGTAGTCACAACGATTTAGGTTATAATACACGGATATTTGTTTGTGAGCTAAGAAGGGTTCTTGTTTAAAGTCTGTGGCTCTTATGTTGAGATAGACTGTATTAAATCTAAGTCCTCATCAACATAATATACGGATACAGAACAATATTCCATCATAAGATTGCAAAACTACAGGGCGATATCATTAAAACCTAATCAAATTATGCATTTTTACTCTGTGGTTTCATTTTTCTTTCTAAAAATAGAATACAAGTTATCTGATTTACACAAAATACAAATGAAGTAGTAGACAAACAATAATCAATATTAGTTTAACTTATGAGGTCATATCGCAATTTCATTATATTAAGTGAAAGAACATTATTGAAATGTTGGACTCTCCTTATTCCTCATGGTTTTCATTTTTAATTAAGATTTATTTTTTAGTATTTCAAACGAGATGTAGGCCTACCTATTGTTTGTACGGTGGCCGGCAGGTGCAAACGCGGAACAACGGCCCAAAACACAGACATTAGCAGGAAACAGCTGCAGTGCATGACATGGCCCTGTGGGCCATCTAAGCTAATTTACAGATGGCCCCGAGCCCAATAGAGATTGCCCTGAAAAATGCGCGCGGACAAAATGGCACAAAGGGTTTGGGGGGCCTCCCTTAGAACATTTAGATTTTTGCAGGTCTTACTGTAGATGCTGTCTGGTGCATTCTCTAGTCTAGAGTCTAGACTGAATTATAAGATGAACCACCACAATATTATACAATTTCAATTTTATTCTTAATTTCACTTGTTTGTTCTTGTTTGTGTTTGCTCTCTTGCATGCCCTGCATAGCTATAAGAAATACTTCAGTTGTTGGTCAAGACACTTTCCATCTGATGAAGGCAAATGCCTTC
>NW_011352269.1:0-2216 GCF_000735185.1 Notothenia coriiceps
AGATTAATATTAACATGCTTATTGTAGTTGTAAGTGCACTGCCTTGCGGCCTGTAGCACCGTCCTTGATGGAGCATATGTGTGGGCTGGACCTGTATTTTACAGGAAAGGAGTGAGCAGAGGGTGGAGGGTAGTTGTCGATTCTTGTTCTGTTTTCTGTGAATATCTGCCTCACCCTCTCAGACTTTGAGTTGCGCGCGCAAAGAGACGTGTTACCATGGAAACCAAACAATGGTGTAGCTGGTGTAGCTGGAAAACAGTCGTGTGTAAATCTGATTTTGTCAGAAATCGGGAGAAATGCGGGAGAAATATGACCCCGGGAGGAAACCGGGAGAGGGCAATTAAATCGGGAGTCTCCCGCGAAAATCGGTAGAGTTGACAAGTATGCTTCTGGGACGGGTCTGCTATCGGTTCCGAGAGTAAAAACAAAACATGGAGAGGCAGCATTTAGCTATTATGCCCCGACAATCTGGAACAAACTACCCAAATCATGCACGTCCGCAGAAACGCTTACTATTTTTAAATCGAGACTAAAAACATATCTCTTTGGCTGCTTTTAATTGAGCTGCTCATATTCGCACTACAGTATGCCTTTTAAACATGTATTGTATACCTGTGGTGTTTATTTTTATTATTTTATTATATTTGCTTTGTAATACCTGTTGTAAAATGCCATTATATATGTGTTTTTACTGTATGTATTCCTAAAAAGTATTTTAATTTGTTTTGTAAAGCACTTTGAATTGTTGCATACAGAAAAGTGATATATAAATAAACTTGCCTTGCCTTGCCCTACAGCCAAACTTGACAGTCTCTTCTCTGTCATTCCAGACCGCAAATACCTCATTCCTTCCGTCTACTTGGATCCGAAATGCTTCTCGTTTTGCGCTGTCCTCCCGTTCAGAGGAAATCGCCGCCAATCATATTTCCAGGCTCGCGCCAGGGGAGGGGTTACAAGGCGCGTCTTGTGCTGCATTCACTTGCACTCGGACATTAGAGATTTTCTCTCATAGATGCCCGATGAGCTACAACATTTCTTTCAAAACAAAGCTGCCAGCTGGGGTGGCAAGGAATTTTGTGCCACCCTGTAGAACCGCCACTGCTCTAGAGACATGAAAGCTTTGACAAATAAACTTCAAGAGGTAACAAAGTATAGGAACAAAATGAATAAGCGTTGGGTACGAGAACAAACTAGGAATAAAAAATCACCAAGAAAAAAAGCAGAGCAGCTGCTGCGGGGAAGCCAACTCAAAAAACCCTCAATCAAGAAAACTCTGCTGTTCCACAATGCACTCATTCATGAACTGAATCAAAACAAGTCTGCTCACAAGAACAAGAACTTGACTCTGTCAGGCAAGGTTCTGAAGAAATATCGTCTAATTCACCAGACAAGGCAGTTTGGCGTAACATATAACACACTGCGGAAGAGGAGGCTTACTGAAAAAAAACCTGCATACATTCAAACTATAACTCAGAGGGTTCAGGATTTCTACCATAATGCAGCACGAATGACGAATGACAAACAGGACACAATAACACGGAAGAAAATAAAGCATCAGAGAATGATTCTGACTGATACAGTATTGAACCTCCACAAGGAGTTCATCAAGAAGGAACCAACAATGAAACTCAGTTACTCATCATGCTGTGCCTTACGTCCGTTCTATGTCACAGCACCAAGACCATCAGATCGCAAGACATGCCAATGCCAGTACCATGAAAATGCTAAGCTGATGCTTGAAGTCCTAAGAGAAAATGGTGTTGTTAAGTTTAACAAATTGGAGGATAGTTTTGAACTTGTCTGCTCTTCACAGACAAGCGAGGCATGTCTTCTGCGCTCCTGCACCCGGTGTCTCCACAAACATACACTTCCCACACCACAACAAGAGCAGACCAATGTTGAATGGCAGCAATGGGAACGAGTTCAGGACCAAACAGCAGATGGGCTCCACTTCAACACAAGACTTGTAATGCACAGTGGCACGCTGGCAGAGCTCATCCAACGATATGAAGACAAACTGAAGAGTGAAACAACAACACGTGTGCTCGGTTCAGAACCAGTCCAGAGAATACAGGAGCATGATAGAGAACTGCAATGATAGCACAGTAATTGTGCATGTGGACTTTTCTTTTTTTTATAAATCTTTTTATTAGTTTCCGCACAGATATCAAACAGACATTTGCAAAAGATTATATGTAAAGTACTGTGTTTTCTTC
>NW_011352270.1:0-3947 GCF_000735185.1 Notothenia coriiceps
GATTTAACACTTGATTATATTTCACATCATTCATCCACATCTGTAAAGTAACTAAAGTTATTACATGGTTTAGTTGAATACTCAATTCTGATCGGTCAATTCAGAACACGTGACGCGTTGTTAATCCAGAACAGACAGACCGCTGTCAAGGATTTATTGACCGTTGTTAAGGACGCTCACATCTGCACAAACAAGTCCGTTCGATTTAAATGTATACAGTTTGGCCGAAAAGCAAACTGCATGTAGTTTGCTTTTCTTACTGACAAGACAAGAGCGACAAGAAAACAGCGGAGAAGTAACAAGCAGAAACCCTCCTTTTTAAGCAGCGGTCCAGACATAGACATCAAACGGCGACACATATTCAGTTGCCAGTTACTTTTGCATTAGGGCAGTGATATCTAGATACTTTCCAAGGTATGACATAATGAATTGTGCAACTTTTAAAGCAAGCAGCGATGTTTTCAAATCTGTAATCAAAAAGCTCCTCAAAAACGCTATCGAAGCAGTTCCTGCCGATGCTACGTTAGTTCAAACAGTAACAACGGCCTATTATTCTTAGCGGATGCATGTCTATTTAAATCAATACATACAACTATTTTTTTAAATCAATAAAATCATTTTCTGAATCCATAAAAGCATTTCAATTAATATTGGGAGTCATATCGTTACTTTGTTGAGAATGTGACTATGTAATAAGCGGGATAATGTGCAGCTTTTCTTTTCCCCATAATGACCGCGTCGCTGCAAATTATCCCTTACGTATTAAATACATTTAGTGGAGTAAAAGTACATGATTTACCTGAAATGTAGTGGAGTAGAAGTATTAAGTAGCAAACAAATTAAAATAGGCCTACTCAAGTAAAGTACAAGTACCTTTAAGTAGGCCTACAGTACTTGATTAAATCGACTTTGTTGCTTTACACCACTGATTCCAGAGAAGGTAATAACATAATTAGAAAAAGGAATATTTTGAGTATCCTAAACGATAAGTACCGTTAGCCGTACACAAAAGTAAGCCTGCAGAGCGGGGCATTATGCGGACTGAACGTTGGCTTAATAAAGCTAAATTAGCTTAACAATGTATAATAGCTGAAAAAAATTGTTCTGACAGAGTATACATAGCCTAAAGCAAACCGATTTAAAATAACTTAGGTATTTAACTTTGTATATTATTATTGTTGTATTTATATATATTATAATGAGGCTCTACTTACTGTAAATCGAACTCTTTAGCGTTAGTTAGGTTAGCTTGCTCCCGGTAGCCCTGCGGTCATGGTAACTGCCTTCCACACAGCTTCAAACGGAAACATTGCAGGGGCCCCCAACTTTTTTTAAAACATTAAGAAACATTTTTTAAGTAACCTTTCATCAATAATTAACATTAATATAACTTTATATTGATAATGTACTGACTAAACTTACGATTAATTTCACTTTTTTTCTTCCAAAAGTTAATTATCCAAAGCCTCTGTACACCCCCCTCTATTTACATGTAATGGTTTGGTCCTGCCTCCAAACGCTGTGCGGAACCGCACTTTCTAGCAGCAGAGAGTGGCTGCATCTTCTCAGGTCGATTAAATGGAATCCTTGCGTCCCTCACTTGCGTCGTTTCCCTGCGTCTAGTCCCTCCCACCAGGGAAGCATGGAGAGACGCAAGGAAACCACGAGAAGCAGGGAAATTACTTTTAAGAGCAATGGGACGTCGTTTTCCTCCGGAGCGTCAAGGTGAAGCGACGTCCGTTTGAGATGACGCCGCCCAGCTGATTGTCTGACAGCAGCCAGCTCTGTCCCCGTTGTTTTCACAAACACCCCCGCCTCTGTTAGTACACATTTATTGACATATACATTGGTATCATCTGTTGTAGACCCAAATAAATAAAATAAAATAAGAACTCATTCTCAAAAAAGATAAACTCCATTCTTAAAATGTATAAACGAAAAAAGCGATCATGAAAATGTTTCCAATAAATGAATAAAATGATTTTTGACCACTTTTTTGTTCAGATATATCACATATTTGTAACTAAATGATACATTATTTGAAAGAAAACACAGTATAAACTGAGGAGTGAGTCCCGTGAGTTTCATGCATTTTGCATTTTGCAATTGCTTGTCAAAATAACAATACCACAGGACCATTTTTCTTTTTAAAGCAATACTTTTACTTTGAAAATCAATGCATTCTAATGCTGGGTCAATTTGACCCCGGTGGCGGTTTTAGGTATAAAAAATCTCTGGCGGTTCTAGATTTTTGGCTTTAATCTCACTCACTTTCAAGGCAATTGGTTGAGTTTATTAACTTAATGAAATCTCCCAAACCAATTATCAGGTCTTCTTCTAGCCTCATATCCGAAGAGATCATTCTGAAGTGATTGCTATAGTGCTATCTAGAGGTGCTTTTTAGAACAAGATGAACAATACACTTGGACCTGATTACTGATGAGCCTATTAGTTTTCTTACCAATAGCCGCCCCGAGGATTAGATGAGAGTTTCAGCCTGCATTTAACTGTAACAACCCTTCATTTTGCCTCTGTGGCTAAAACTACTCCCTGCCGTTCATATGTACTCTTTATCTGTTCCATTATAACGAAATAATGATGATGAGCTATGCTCAAAGGTGATAAGGAAAAAAGGAAAGCGACAATGTCATGGCTTTTAATCTATATTTCTATCAATACAAATTATCCATCCATCTCTCTCTCTCGCTCTCTTCCGCTCTCGCTCTGAAGCATGCAACTACTAGTAAACTACTAGTAAACTACTAAACTGTCTTCTCCCTGCTAAGCTAACTGGCCCACTAAGACCCCTTTGTTAATACTTACAAATGTTCAAACCTTTGAAACAAGGGTTCTTTAATTTCAAAATGTGCTTGATGACAACTGTTGCTAGGAAATGTTGTTTCCAGCTATTTGCATATTAAACAGCCTTACAGTAGTTCATAAAGTGGGTTTGATAGTTGAAGACTTTAAAGCTAACATTGTAAGCCCACAAATTGATAATGTGTTCCTTGGCTTTGAAAGTAATACTTAATTACAGTAGGTTGTAAGCTAGCTTTTGTTGATTGCAGCATTAGAGTAGATACAAACACACTTTAACTAACACTTTCGCTCACAGTTGCTAATCTATTAAACATGGCCAGGATGTTGGATTTAAACTGAACTTTCATTTGCATAGCATTGTAAAATAAAAACAATGTTGAAATTGTCAAAGATGTCTATGTTTTATGAAAATAACAATAAACTAGACCCTCCAGAAAAACACGGGCAAAAATCCTTGATTATGCGGGCTAAATTCCTTGATTATGCGGGCTAAAATCCTTGATTATGCGATTAAACATGCAGGGTTTTTATTTGATTTTATGCGGTGAAATTGCGGGAAGTTGCGAAATATGCGGAAAGTTGCGAAATATGCTAAATATGCGGGGAAAGAGAATAACAATTTTTTTAAATATTGGGCTGTCTTATTTATTCTCTCTCACACACAACCTGCCACTAACGTTAAACCCCTTTACTATTCAATTAAACACATTCAATGTTTATTTATTGTAAAAGCAATTGGACTATTTTAATCTCACACACACACCCCCCCCCCACACACACACTTCTCCGCCTCATTCTGTTTTCATTTACTCGTTCGTTATCTGACCAGCTTCAATCTTGTAGGCTACTCACTTCGTTTCTTGTAGCCCTCGAAAGGGTTTTGGAGGTTGATGCCTCGGTGAACGTGAGTTGTTTGGCTTTCTTGTCCGCAGCAGCAGAAAGCATTTTCGAATGTTTGAATGAATCAAAGTGGGTCGTCACCGTCGATTTTCTCTTATGCTCCAACACACAGTTGCACGGGGTGCAGAATAGTTTCCCCCCACTTTTTGCCCGGTCTTTAGTAGAAATGTTCGTTGGTAAATGAGCTCTATACAGTGTTGTTTACATTCTGTGATGCGCGAGCTGAT
>NW_011352271.1:0-3396 GCF_000735185.1 Notothenia coriiceps
GTGTGTGTGTGTGTGTGTGTGTGTGTGTGTGTGTGTGTGTGTGTGTGTGTGTGTGTGTGTGTGTGTGTGTGTGTGTGTGGTCGAAGACCTGAGGAAGTTCAGTGGTGCTTTGACCTGGGGCAGATACATTTGATGAAGCTTTTGTACTTATGAGAGTTACCACCATAAACCTATGCATAAACTCACGGTAAAGCTACGGGAAAGATATTTGAAAGGTTTCCATTTTTATGTTGATAGAGGAGGGCAGCATCGTGTTTAGGGATTCAAATACCATGTCTTCATTAAACTTAAGTAACTTGCTTCTTATTCATTTTTGTCCATTTGAAGTGATTTGTGTTTGCTGAGGCAGTTTAACAAAAGAGAGAAAACACAACTTACTCTGGCACAACTTGTTTGATCTGTGGTTTTACGTATCCATCCACCGCTTTTGCTGCAAGAGAGACATATCGCCTTACATTGTTTAGTCATTTCAACTTTACAATGCCATCCACTTACACCTCACAACTGAGTTCTATACAAATAAAGAGTTCTTCACTTCACTGTTGATGTGAATAGAAAAGATGCTGGAACTTACAGAGGGGAGGGGTGTAGTACTTGGCGAAGACCTCGTCTTTGGGCCGGTCCGGGTACAGGAACAGAAGATGGTTCAGGTCACTGATGCGGTCCGCCAGGGAACGGATGGAAAAGTCCTTTGTTGTATAAGGCAACAGATTCCAGACCAGCCTCTCACCTAGCCGAAGATCGATAAAGGCAGGAGTTCACTCACTGTATTCATCAAGATGTAAAATAATATATTTTTCGGGGATTATGGTGCATGACCTGTGTAATGCACAAATGAAAATACACCAACAAGTGGAATTAGAGATGTTACTGAGAGGGAAAAATTCATCTTGCATGCATTTCATTCAGTTCAATATTGTGTTAATTAATGACTCACACTTATTGTAAGAGGCATGACAGCAGGGCAGTTTGGTACCTTGCTTGTTGGGGTTCTCAGCCACCCAGGCGATGGTGATGCCTCCAATCTCTGAGTCGCTGAATCGCAGCAGGAACGTGCCGTTGGGTTTGGACAGGAGCATGTCCTGGGCCTGCTGCTTGTTAACAAAGCCCAGGATGGCCCTATGAACACACATATACACACACAAACACTCAGAAAACAAATTAAACCCATTGCTGTTCTTTAACCTGAGGAACATCAACTCGAATCGTTCAAACTATTGCTTTTTGCATTAACGATTTATTTTATATCATTTAAAGAGGTACTGCAAAGATTGTCTTAGCATCGCGACCTTAATAACCAAATGACAATTGAACCGATTGGTTGAGCATGCTTTTGAGACGGTAATAAAAAACCTACTCATTAATTGTTTTCACAATACAGATAAAGGAATAATATTAGATGTATCATATCTACAACGATGAATGAGCGTTCTTGTATTTTAGACGCAAATAGTTGATTTTAATTACAATTGCGTGCTAAAACTAAAAATTACAATAAAAATGACAAACACGCTGTTAGATAGAGCATGTTTTTAGAAAAGCACTATTATTTAAAGAAACAGTGATACCTAGTGGACTTTTTGAGCATAACATACCTAAACCAAGAACAAGATGGCTCATTTCGTTTGACTGAATTTTAACATATTTTAAGCTATAGTATGAAAATAAGATATAGTGACTCAAAATGTGTTCTCCAAAACCTAACCAATCATTAAAGGGTTAAAGCTAGGTCTGCCCTTAAAAAATAACAGCCTTTTCTTTTCGGAGGACCACCAGAAGTATCCTGGAGCTGTACTATGACAATATCTTTGCTCCTCACACGTTCTTCCAGTACTACTTTTTCAACTTACTTTGATCTTAAGTTGCTCTTTTAGCTACCGACATAAAACCGTCTCTTGTAAAAAATGAGCCATTACCCATCATTCCAGTGAGGCTTGAGATGTTTCTTCATGAGCTCCACAACTCCATCAAACCACTGCCAGAAGGTGAAGTTGCGTCCGGGTAAGCTCTCCTAAACAAACCAAACACACCATCAGTACGTTTACAGGCACCCAAGGCTAAACCAGGTTTTTGCTGTGTGCTATCATTGGTCATTTTAACAGCAGCAGATGCTTCTGCTTCTTTTTTATTTATATACCGTGTTGTTATTAATACATACACAGGTTGCCGTATCAGACTGTCAGTAGGTAGATCATGAAGAAATACGCTGGAAGATGCTCACCCTGTTGAACTGGGCCCAGGATATGCTCACGTTGCGGAAGTCCTCAGGGTTGTTGCTGCTGCTTGTAAAAGCTTTCTGCGCCAGGAAGACCATGTTATCTTCCGACAGCCCCCGCCCACTGTGCATCTCTGCCTTGTACTTCATATCTAGGGCCTCACACAGCTGGGGCCACATCACCTTGTCTGGCACGATGAACGGCACCCTGCCCTGAGGTGGAAACATGGAGGTCAAACAACCAGGGTAGAGGACGAGTATGTAGATACATTCATTGTTAGTTTTGCTCTGTATGTTTGGGTCTGTTCAAAATATAATAAAACCTCTGATTAGTTGATGATAGCATTAACTTACCGGCTCAGCGAAGGCGTTGTCCCACAGGACGGTGGCTGTGGCGTTGTTGTCCTGACTCCCATGGACAATCACAACCACAGGCAGTGATAAGGTCTATACACACACACACACACACACACACACACACACACACACACACACACACACACACACACACACACACACACACACACACACACACACACACACACACACACACACTTCTCCGCCTCATTCTGTTTTCATTTACTCGTTCGTTATCTGACCAGCTTCAATCTTGTAGGCTACTCACTTCGTTTCTTGTAGCCCTCGAAAGGGTTTTGGAGGTTGATGCCTCGCTGAACGTGAGTTGTTTGGCTTTCTTGTCCGCAGCAGCAGAAAGCATTTTTCGAATGTTTGAATGAATCAAAGTGGGTCGTCACCGTCGATTTTCTCTTATGCTCCAACACACAGTTGCACGGGGTGCAGAATAGTTTCCCCCCACTTTTTGCCCGGTCTTTAGTAGAAATGTTCGTCGGTAAATGAGATGGATTAGATTTTTTCATCTTGGTGTTTTCTCTATCGTGTGAGCTCCACACGTTCACTCTATACAGTGTTGTTTACATTCTGTGATGCGCGAGCTAATGACGTCACGTCAAGACGAGTTAACTTTTTTTTTTCTCAACTTTGTGTGGAAAAATGCGGGGATTATGCGGCCTTTTGATATATATGCGGCCTTTTAAAAATCTGCGCCATTTTGCTGATTATGCGGTAAATTCTGCGATCGCAGAATCGCGTTTTTCTGGAGGGTCTAACTAATTGAGTGTGTGTAGAATGAAAACGTGGACCTGAAGTAGATACTACGATAT
>NW_011352271.1:3456-13900 GCF_000735185.1 Notothenia coriiceps
AGGCTACTCACTTCGTTTCTTGTAGCCCTCGAAAGGGTTTTGGAGGTTGATGCCTCGGTGAACGTGAGTTGTTTGGCTTTCTTGTCCGCAGCAGCAGAAAGCATTTTTCGAATGTTTGAATGAATCAAAGTGGGTCGTCACCGTCGATTTTCTCTTATGCTCCAACACACAGTTGCATGGGGTGCAGAATAGTTTCCCCCCACTTTTTGCCCGGTCTTTAGTAGAAATGTTCGTCGGTAAATGAGATGGATTAGATTTTTTCATCTTGGTGTTTTCTCTATCGTGTGAGCTCCACACGTTCACTCTATACAGTGTTGTTTACATTCTGTGATGCGCGAGCTAATGACGTCACGTCAAGACGAGTTAACTTTTTTTTTTCTCAACTTTGTGTGGAAAAATGCGGGGATTATGCGGCCTTTTGATAAATATGCGGCCTTGTACAAATCTGCGCCATTTTGCTGATTATGCGGTAAATTCTGCGATCGCAGAATCGCGTTTTTCTGGAGGGTCTAAACTTAGTACTGGTTACTGTCTAACTATGGGAAACTGCATTGTTCATATTTGGGTGTTTAGGCTCAATGCAGCAGTTTGTTACTAGCCTCTGCTCTCAATGCAGAGTTAGGGTTAGAAACATCTTTCATCTGCTCCTTTTGTTGACGCGAAAAGTGGGCTCCTCAGTCTCTGTTCATCATTATTCCCCATGCCCTTACAAATGCATGAACTAAAAGCCTGTTCTGTGTATTAGATATTTAATAATTAAATTGAAGTAAAGGCAATATCATGCTATTAAATATTTATTATCATTAAAAGAAAAGACAGGTAATAATATATTATGACATAAATTAGTTGGCTGTAGTGCTATAATACAAATGTTTTGTTTCACTGGCAATAGAGGGGAATAAATAACAACCAAAACAAATAAAGAGAAAAAACAAACGTGTTGGCATCGGCTTGGACATGTGCAATTGGTGAATCCCTACTATAACTATTAATCAATGTGAAATGTTTCATTTTAAATACAGGGCTTAGAGAAAAGAGTCTAAAATAGACAGAGGCAGTGAGGAAGGCAGATCATTTAATTACTTAGGAAGATACCGAGTGCTGTTCACAAGTAAATAAAGGGTCAAATATCCAATTACTTTGACATGGAAGACCAGCTCGTTGCCTCCGACGCTGAACTGCGATTCGAACAGAACCGTGAACTTCTCCTCCGTCACCGACTCTGCACCGCGGCGGTCTGAACGCTTGATCCTCTTCAGGGACTGTACCAAGACAAGAGAGGAGATTACACACGTACACCTTCATAACAACAAACATAGCTCCTACAGTGCACTCTAAGCAGCTGCATCTCCATTCTCTGGCGAGGAACTGTGCATCAGGCCAGTTTTTGAACAACTAGTATTTGTCTTGCAAATATACCCTGACATGTAAGCAATATAATTCTATTTTCTGAAGTTTTCAAATCTGAAATAGTTTTGTATGTCGTTGTCAAAAAGGCAGCACAATCAATCGAAATCGCAATACGGACTACTATCCCTATACTATACTATAGTTGTCAACTGAATGGGATTACAAACCAAAATATATGAAGGTATTGTTGCATGCAATTTCAACAATTACATAAATACAAAATGTTATATTGGTGGTCAGGTCATTCATACACTTAGCCAGCAGAGCATACCATATTTCTGAAGTGTGCACTGAGGGTGCCGGTGGCCTGGTGATACTCCATCACACAGTTGTTGTTGAGGATTTCTCCACTGCTTTCACTGCCAAGGCAAATAAAGCTGTTAGAAAGGATTGAACAAAGCTCATCTGTAGCAGGAAAAACCTTCAACAAATGGCGATGTCAACTTAGTACATATATTTTGTGACTGCAAAGGAGTGGTGCAGGAATGAGTCCAACAGCACATAAATGAGTTAGCAGTGTACCAGTTCTGGTTCCCTCGTCCCAAAGTCAACTGTTTTTTGAACCTGTTATTGGCTAGATGCTTCAAATAGGATCTATGGTTAACACAAGCTGAAGAGATGAACACATTTTGTTCTACCCCTCTGGTGAATGTCCAAAGATGCTGTGTATCAAGTGACTAAATGAGTCTACTAAACTTTATCACTACGAACATTAGCCACCTTTAGATTAGCGGTGGTAATGTGCAGCCATGTGACCTTTATGTAGTTGTTTATATCCTCACGTTGGACTTTTACTTCTGCCGATTGCCTTTTCACTTTAACATAACACATACAAAGCGTTGTAAATAATAAAGTGTGTAAGTATCATAAAAGTGTGTTTACAACAGATCTTGTTTTCTGCAATATTTCTAAATCCAATGGAAAAAACCCTAATGTTTTTGTCGAAAGGAGCCCTTGCGTTGCTAATGTTTGGGTCGGCCTACAGAGAATAAATGACAGCACCACTCCGATCATTGTTTTTTTTATATCCAACCAAAGACCTGCAACAAATCATTTTAGCTCAACATTATCCATGTGTTTTACTGGTACCTTCATCATCATGGCCCTATGGCCCTCACCTGTGTGTGCTCTCATTCTTCAGCAGAGCTTTGGCCTGCTGCTCGCTGACGATGACTGCTTTGACCTGAGGGGGGTTCATGTGGACGTTGAGCTTCCCCCCCACCAGGAGGCGCACTGTGGCTGCAAACTTGGTCTGGGTCTTTAACACTTGGGGGGGCTGCTTCTCTATGATGAAGGTGCTGAAGAGAAGAGATGACAACAACATGATGGGCTGCTTGACATTTTCTCACAGAAGAGGAATTCAAAGGCAGTGATCTTGTTATTGATAAAGTTTTGAGAGAAAGAGACATCTCTTCCTTGTAAATATTATCATTTATTTCCAGCAAAGTAATAATTAATTCGCAAGTCACTTTTCTTATTTGTTACTTTATGGGGATAAGAAATGGGAAGTGTGGTACAGTTATGTTTTTAGTTTGTTCATGATAAATGAAAAATACATTGTTTTCCTTGTAAAGAAAACTACTTCAATTTTGCTTTTGTTGAAAATATATTTAAACACAATGATATTTTCAAAAAGTATATGTGTTTAGGTGCATGTTGTAATTGTCATTATTTGCACAATAATTTGGAAATATTGTGTGAGAGAGAAAGAGAAAGCACATGAATTCAAAAGTGAAAGAGAAACTAAATGCAGTAATTGTGCGTTGTAATTCTGTAGCTAAGCAGCAGTATAAATATAGAACAGACTGAGTCTCTGATAAAAGGTGATAGCCAGACATTAACAAACTGGTTATAACTGACCTTGTGTGTATCTTGTATGAGAGGGGTAAACACAATAAGTGTACCAAAAAAACAGACGCATACAGTATGAATAGCATCTGCTGCTTATCATACAGCAGCAGCTCTCTGTCCTTAAGTATTAACGAGTTCTTCTTAACATCATTCCTTAATGTTTTTCACTGAGGTTAAGTGAAGCTGGTTCTCACCTGGTAACCAGGGCGGAGATGATGTCTGTGATGTCAGAGTTGAGTTTGCTCAGCAGCTCCTCCATGGGGCCCGGCAGGGGGAGCTGCTGGGTGAGATGTTCACAGCGCCGGATCTGCTGCCGGTTCTGCCAGATCAGGTCAGCCAGCTTCTCACACCTGGGGCAGAGGGAGGGGGAGCGGAGAACATTAGGCTGGTTGTTCTATGCAAGCACATTTAAAACTGGAATATTTTACAATTGTTATTACATTTCTGATTCTGATTTATGCCTTTATAAGATTTATAATGTATCAAACTCAACAACTTGAATGAAATACTCAAATTCTCCTCTACATCAGAAATAGAAATGCAATGGTTAAAACCATTCCATAAACTCTGCATTCTATAATATAAAATACAAGTAAGAATAGTTGATACCAGGACTGGAGGACGTCCAGCCCCCCCTCATGAGGACCCCCGTTGCCGGACAGCTGCTGCCTCCTCTTCCACTGGATCAGCTCCTCATCCAGGATCAGGGTCTGCTGCTTCCTCAGCAGGGCCAGCGTCTTCTGGTGCTGCTCGGACAGGTCCTGCACCCATGGGACACTCAGCATGTTAACACACACAACAGAAACACACAGAGAAAGAAGAAGAGCAGAATCTTGGACAGCATGATTATGCAACTTAATTGCTGTAAAATCCATGCGTTTACTGTTCCGCTGATTACAACTGATTTAGAGTTAAAAGGGGATATGTCCTACGACTGCAGTTCACTCTTGTGAGGAACTCGTGTTGCACAAGTCTGGAAAGTAATGAAGCACAAATGAAAGTGTTTTTTTTATTTTTTAAATAGAGTATAGAGTATAGAGTTCAAGACTAGTTAAATACCATGGGTGCGCTCATCCAGCAAGAGGAAGGCTGTATGTGAGGAATGGTTTGCCAAAATAAACAGCTCATCTAAGAGACCAGTGGAGTAGATTATTAGAGTTTTTCAAGACAAAAAGGCCTCAATCCGATTACAATTGACTGGAGCTGCTGTAAGCCATTAAAAACATCAGGGACGTTGAGTTAGTGTTGCTGGGATGCACCAAAGAGCTACTGTGAGGTAACCTAATGTCTCACCAACAATGTGCAGCAGATCTTAGACCTGCTTTTATCGGATGTGAAATGACTGATGAAAATCTTCTGCTGCAGTGATGACTAAAATACATATAATGATGATGATAGAAACCAAGAAATTCAGAAGAATCAGAAATCAGATTACTGAAGAAAGCCACAAACATTACCCATGCACAAGAGCACATACACACAGTATGGCCAGACACCATTCTCTTCCTCACTGTGGATGTTCAGAAAGAACCATTTTGAAACTGGCTTTCCAATTTACATACCATTAAGTAAGTTACATAAATGAAAAATAGTCATTTGATTTATGAAATCAATTGAATATAACTGCAAGAAGGTGAGAATGACAGAGAACCAGGATGAAAAAGCTATTACTGATTGGGTTAATATGATTTTTTGTATTCTTAGGCGGGCTGAAATGAATTATCCTGATGTAGCCCAAACTAACAATATCTGCTCAATCACGAGTGCTCAAATCTTTCCTTGTTCAGGTCCTCTTGGAAAAAATATAATCTATAACACATTATTTTCCCATGCACCAATTTGTTTTTCACCAGAGAGATCAACTTGATTTCTAAGTATATCTGATTCTGAATATGATGAATGAGCATATTTATGATCACAAAACTACAATGTGATAATATCATGTGCAGAAGGACATTTGATCATGTCCTAATAAGTCATCAGGGTAAAATATTGGATTCAAAAGGTTGTTGGAATAATCATGAGACCGAAAAGAATAAATGGAGTAGAAACTTTCCTTCCTAGCCTGCGTTAATGTAGTGTGTGAGTGTTGTCTCCATACAAGCCTGTATTTCTGCAGTGTGCTGGCCTCTCTGGTGAGCCAGGTCTCCACAGTGGTCCTCTTGCTCTGCAGGGTGGTCTCTCTCTGGGTGCGCTCAGCTGGAGGCAGCGTGGACAGGCTGCTCAGCTGGGCTAACAGGACGAGTAGCAGGAAACATTACAAACAACACATACCACAAAACAATGTTCACTTCTGGGAAAGAAAGTGAATCTGCGATCTTTTATTGAGGACCGGGCTGTAGTGCGTTTTCCAACTAACAGATTAGTCAAATGGGCTGGTGATGTTGAACATGATGAACATATTTTCTCGATAATCTGTGTTCAAATATGGAATGGAACTTCCCATGAATTAATGAATTACCAAAAAATGATGTTATATTTCACATTATTGTGATCTGTATATGTACGTGTGAGACATTTTATTCCTATTTTTGGTATCATGTTGTTCTTTTGACACATATACGTTGTCATATACGTTCAGTGTTGTTGTTTTTTGTAAGTGTTTCAATGTGGAAAATCCAATAAGACAATAGTAAATAAGAAACGTAAATAACTTTGTATTGAACTTATTCCAAAACATATAGTTATAGTTGTTATAGTTATATTTGGTCCTAACACATCTCTGTGTGTGTGTGTGTGTGTCCCTCAGCCTCACCCTGGATGCGCATGTTCTCCTGGTACTGGATGATGAAGTACTCCTGGCTGTGCTGCAGCTTCCTCAGCTCGTTCTCCGTCTCCTGTGTGGCCAGGCGCAGCTCCTCGAAGGACTGGTTGATCTGCTGATGGCGCTGCGACAGGCTGTCCATGGCCTGCCCCCCACCCCCAGAGCTGGCCTATCCACACAACATTTAAAAAGTGTAGATGTTTTTTGTTTGCTTCTACCAATATCATGACTCTATTACTACTACTAGTACATGTCATTTATTGTTCATAGATATCCTTTCCCAGATGTCAATCTTAACCCAGCGACAATTTGGGGAAGGTACCGTGAGTTCACAGGAGTTCTGCAATGACAACACACATTCACTTCTCCTTTAACACTTACATTTGTGGCTTCTTGAACCAACCTCTGCTCTGAGTGTAGGATGTGTTTGATGCAGCGCACGAGCTCCAGAGGACAGCGGTCATAAGTGCTCTGCAAAACACGCACACATCACACCGCCGATGATTAACATTAGTTAGATCAAATACCATACCATCAATTTAGAGCCAGTGCACTTTATGACGTGCTCACTTCTATGGCTCAGCTCTTTCAATTCAAATTGTTTTGCTGATATGTGAATGCTCTGAATTATTTCTTGATAACCTTTAATGCAATACAGTTTTAAAGGACATTTTTAATATCGGTAATTCCTTATTACCTATAGCAGAGGTTCCAAAAACGTTATAGACTCATACAGGCTAATACATATCATGAAATTGGCCTAGCCTGTCATGCATTTCTCTTAACCACTCTCTGTCATACCCCCAACAATATACTGATTTTGAACTAATGTAGGTCACCAGTTTGCAAATAACAAGCCAGCCAGGTCATCACTTTCATCAGTCAGCATCACATGGTATCTTTGCAAGGACAGATGACCTAGCCTAACCTGACATCTAGCCTGTCACGGAGAGGTCTGCCTTTTTGTCTCTGATCTCACCACAATGAAACATAAACTAAACAATGTAGACATATATTATGTACTTACAATTGCAATCATGGCTAATACTAGTACAATGTAGGACAATTAAAACTTGCCCAAATAAAAAAATATCCTGAAGAGCTCTCTCCTTGTTATTCTCTCTTAGATGGGTGAGATGGCCAAGGTGACTTCTTTTGTTTCCAGTTTGTAACCTTTACTTACGGCTTACAGCCAATGGCACCAACTTCTGACAAAACTACAATGTCCCCTTGTTTAAAAACCAGGCTACAGTTTGGTTTGACAGACCCAGTGACCCTAACCGTAATCCTAACCCAAACCAGTTGATGGTATAGCACTTCAGCTTTTATGTTAATAGCACCAGCGTGTTTCACCTGACCTAGTGAGGGGTAAAACAATGTTGCAGGGCAGGCTGCTACCTTGAGCTGGTTGGCGTAGTGGCCCAGCTTGATCTTGAGCAGGAAGCCGTCCTCTCCTCCCTGCAGCTGGGCTTTCCTCTGCAGCTCAGACACCAGGTTGTCCAGCAGACGCTTCGCTTTGGCTTCCTCCACTGGGTTGTCCAACTCCACTGAATCCCTGTGAGATCACATTTTAATTTTTTTCCAAATGTACTTTATATTTAAATTACAAGCCAATTACAAATGTGCTGAACATTAATTGTCAATGTAAAAACCTCATGAATACTGCTACAGTATACAAAAACATATTCTTGTGGGAAAGGACAGTAGTGAAGCTGCCTTTGGTGGTTCCCAAATGTAGCCATTAGCACATTAGATTGTTATCATTACAATTGTATTTTAAGGGCAATCGTTAAAAAGGTATTTTTTCTATCATGCCAGATTATATATTATATTGTGATTGTATTACACTTGCACAGCTACCTGTTACCATCATTTATATTTTACTTTTTAATTTTACTTGATTTTGAGATATTTCTATTTATTTTATACACTTTTTTTATTTTCAAATGATGTGCAAGGCCTTGTTTTAACATGCTCCTGTAACGAAAACATTTCCCAATTTGGGATCCATAAAGTATATCTTATCTTATTCTCTTGCACGATTTTGTTTCTATTTCTGCTTGCACTATAAGAATTATTTGATTGTATGTTGCATTGTTGGAGGAGCCTGAGACTACAGATTCTCCATGCCAAAACTATGCTGCAGCTATTCTGCGTACAAAAAAGCCATTGAACCTTAAATCATAACATATTTTGGATGTAATGTTTCTTTCAAATCCAGCAACATGTAGCTCCAATCTGAAGAAAGAACAATATTGTTTATATGAAATCTGAATAAAAGCAAAGATCAAAGTCTATGACATACCAGAGCTGGCATTCTATCCACTGGGCCAGGTAGTGTCGCACCTCGATGGGAAAGTGCTGGCCGTACAGCGCCTGCATCTGATGCAGCGCCTCCCCCTGCAGCTGCTGGGCCTGGATCCACATCGCCATGGTGCTCCTGTGGAAGCAGCAGGAGAGCCAGAGGAGAGGCCAGGGAGAGGAGGAGGGAGACGGGAGGAGCAGCAAGCAAGAGGGGGAACAACGACGATGGTAAGAAGGAGAGGAGTTAAGGATAGTGAAGGAAGTTGATGTTATCACAATGTTTTAAAGAATCAGAATCTAGTTTATTGCCAGGAATTTGCTTTGGTGTATGGTGGTGCAAACATACAAAAGATAAGAAAATAAGTTGTAAGAGAAGGTACAAAATATATTGATACATAAACAAAATAGAAAAAAAGAATAAAGACATGTATTTACACCAAATATAAATATACAAAATAAACTAATAAACGTAGTACAATGAATATATGACAACTGCAGTATATTGTATTTGAAAGTGGAGGGCTGTGCAGAGTTTTAGAGAGGAAGGGATATATAGAAATGTGCAAAATACATTCAGAGATGGACATTCCTCATTAAAGAAATGCCTTTATTTGAATAAAAAGCAGGGAACCAGTAAATAACACAAACCAATGTTACTGAACGCTGGATGTTTCCCAGTTAGATGACCTAAGATAAAGTGTCAAAACACACACAATGCTGATAAAAGAGCTTTAAAAACTGCACCTGAATTACGTGTCACAGTAATACAGTAACAAAAAACAAACCAACCCACATTAAGACAAGTCAATTCTCAGCTTATTACTTAGCATAACAATATTCGTACTACCATTATCTGTCTCGGTGGTTAACTGAGCATCCACCTCCTTACTACAAGTACAGTTATGGCAACTGTCATATGGCATATAAGTATAACTACATTAGAGATACATCAAAACAATAAGAAATGGCTTGGTGTTTGAAATTGTATGCTAAATGTGGCCATAAATCCTCACTTAGCATGTCATTTAGCTGAGAAGTCATATAAAAAGGAGAGCAGTAACGCATGTATTACACAGTCCTCTTCTCAGGCTGCACTCCCAAAAGTTTTTGACATAGCATAGCATGCTAACACTCCTGCACATTGAGATTGATTCGTTGGCAACCATTCGAAGCAGCAAACTTGCAAATAGCGATTATTGCTAAATAGAAGTTGACACATGCTGAGAGGGAAGTCGGTGACTTTACGTTACGTTTGTTTCTGGGACAAGACAGTCTAACGTTAGCTAGCTAGCGAAGGTAAGCTATTCTACCACCTAGCATAGTAGGAAAGCTCATTGGTGAAGTAACGATACAGCGACCATAGAAAACTTCTCTCCCATGAGTTTTCAGTAAGGGAACATGTAGTTATGTCTTTAACTTACCTTTTCAGAGTGTGCAGTTCACCTCACAGCAACACCATGGATAAACGGCGGATAGCGCACACACACACAACTTGTAAACCTCACACAGGTTGGTTGACGTACATGTCACATCGCCAACTACTGGCAAAAGCAGCTGTTGTTGACCTGCATCAAGTCAGAGTGAATGTCAAACGCAGCTTCCGGCTGGACATTTCAAAATAAAATAAAACCACCTTATCTCTAATATACATTTTCTTTACTATCGTTGTTTACTCTTTATTCAACAGAATACATAAATAATAGGGAATTTGTAGGTTACAAGAATCATTTTCAAGTTTAAAGTTAGATACAGAAAGCATTTATTTCCTGTTGTATTTGTGTTAGCTACTTCCGTTAACAGTGGGATTAGTTTTGTATCATAAAGGTAAAGCAACACTTTCTCAGAATAAAGCAAAACTATGAGTTTAAAAGAAAAAAAACTGAGTCAAGCAAAATAAAATAAATTTCAAAAATAAAAATAAAAGTTGCAAACAAATCATTTGTGTAATCATGTAAATTATAAGTATTTTTTCTTTGTTTTAACATATGTTTTTGTTTGCAGTTCTTGTTTCTTCTTTCTCAATGATCAGACTTTTGCTCTCGCTGCAGCTTTCTCATTTGCGCTCCATCACTTTTTTGTTTGAGATTCTGACACAAACGTCCCAGGTGGGTGGGA
>NW_011352272.1:0-2358 GCF_000735185.1 Notothenia coriiceps
GTGAGTGCCAGAAATCTTGTTTGTTTGTAGGTGACCAAATACTTATTTTCCACCATAATTTACAAATAAATTCTTTAAAAATCAGACAATGGGTCATTTTGTCTCTCATCGTTGAGGTATACCTAGGATGAAAATTACAGGCCTCTCATCTTTTTAAGTGGGAGAACTTGCACAATTGGTGGCTGACTAAATACTTTTTTGCCCCACTGTATATAATTTACACAGTGCTTGTAAACCGGAGGAGAACGCTGGCATTTCTCCTCCTACATGAAAGACTACGGAGGGATAGGGTCTGCAAAATTGGTTTGTGTGTGTGTATTTATACTATATGCTCTGACCGTTCCACTTCCTGCCTGCCCGACGTTACGGCTGCGCCGCGTCAAAAATAGGATTCATCCTAATTTTAGAGGAGCCCTGTGCCGAGGCGCTTCTGGGACGCTTCTGAGCCGTAACGCGTCGCGTGTGGTGGAATAGCACCCATTTACTAGAGTGGCCGCGATCGCTGTGAGCACCACGGCGCAGTCGTAACGCGCCACTGATGAATGGACCCGGTGGAATCTAGGGGTAAGATGTAACGTTAACCCTTCATACCTCAGTCTACTTTTAAGACACTAAAATAAGGTATTCCAATTTGTATTTTGTTTTCGCGCGTGGAATTATACCGGCTCTCGTTTCAGTACACATAACAACGGAACCATAGCAACGGAACTGAGACAGGCAACGGAACTGACAGGCAACCCTCTGAATCAAACTCCGATTGGCTGTGACTGCATCCACTCAGAGTGTCCGATTCAGAAACGTGACTCTTACACTCTTTACGTCAAAAACAAAGATGGTGGGTGAGAATAGATCTTTAAAACGATAAGCAATGCGCCAGAATCAAGGTGAGACTATCACTATTAAAACTCTACGCACATTCGTTTCACCGAAATAAGTAAACGACTGTATTTGAGTGAGATAAGGCATTAGTTTGCTTAATTAAAGGGTGTTAATGAATAAGTGTTCTCCAGTGCCTTTTGTCCGCTTTAAGGTATTATTAAGGTAGGGTTAATGTTGCTCTCAAAGTGCACCAGATTGATGCTTTTAACTTCAATATTTAAAAATATATATTCCCGGGGGAGCATGCCCCCAGACCCCCTAGAGGAGGCGATAACCCCCCCTAAAGGATGTTCGGTCCACCCCCCACTTGTAAAAAAGTAAGACTTTACCCCTGCACCCCCCCCCACAACAACTCTTGGGCTAAGCCCCAGATCTCCTGCAATCCTAAATCCATCACTGCTGTGATGTGACTTAGCAAGAGAAGGATACAGCAGGAACAGGAGGTAAATCAGAACAAGAAGTGAGAAAAGACAGGAAAAGAAGGAGCAAAGTTTTAGGAGGAGGAGGAGGAAGCACAGGAGGAAGGGAAGAGGAGGAAGACAAGTGCTGGACATATGGCAGGAGAGCAGATAGTAGTCCAGTTGCCAGCTTTGTGAATCCGGAAATGTTGAGTACCCCAAAGTTAAAATGTTAGAAATGTAAAGTACGAGTCCCCAGCACATAGAAACTGCTGGATGTTAACTTGCATATGTTGAGCAATTTGTATGTGAACAATAGTTAAAAGATGACTTTGCCGATTTGGACAATTTTGGAGTGATTATAGGGGTTATTGAGGATGCTGAATACATTTTTGACATTTTACAGGCTAAAAATGGCAGCTTTAACCAGAAAATGGCCATTCAGGCTGATTTTGTCTACAATTAGTAGTGTTGCGACAATTGGATATATAGAGCACAAGATTAAAATGAATATAATTCTTTACTCTGGAGTCCCCTAAATGTCGACCCAAAAAAATTCGCCCACCGGGAGTACAAATATGGACATTTTGTGGTTAAATATGCCATTTTGATCCTTAATTGCACTCAGCATCCTAAATAAACCCCATAATATCTCCAAAATGGTCAAAACCGAGCAATTTTTTAACTGTCCACATACTGTAGGCTATAATGGTAATTCATGTTTATTAACGCATCTTATGCTAATTGTGCAAATTGCCTAACATATGCAAGTTAGCTTCTGGAAGTTTCTATGTGCTGGGGAACCGTACTATACATTCCTATCATAAAACGTTGGTGTACTCAACATTTCCGGGCTCAACATTCCCCATGAGCTGGCAACTAGACTTTAAAGTGAAGGCAAAGGGAAAAGAGGAAGTGAGATGAGAGGAGTAAGAAAGCATAGAAAGAACAAGGACAAGAAGACAGGAAAGGAACTGTGTGATAAAAATGAAGATGAAGGGGTTGAAGAGTAAGAGCAGGTAAGAATAGAGAAAGAGTGAATTATAAAAAAGAAGGGCAGGTGTAGAATAAAATAAAATGG
>NW_011352273.1:0-3201 GCF_000735185.1 Notothenia coriiceps
AACTACGGGGCGGCAGAGGACAAAAAATACACATGCGTTAATCGCGTTAAAATAATTAGTGGCGTGAATTTTTCTTGCGTTAACGCGTTATTAACAGCCCTTACAAAATATACATCTAAATGTATGTCTACATACAATGTACATTTACAATTATAAATAGATTATATCATTATAACTACAACATATTAATTGGCGTTGTATGTCAAATTTGATAAGACAAATATAAAAGACTATCTGACATACAAAATACATTTGTTATTAAAAAACAAAAACGTAATAACAACAAATTGTTGTTAATAATAATAATTTAATTTCTGTAAGAAAAAATTATTTTCATGCATTTTTAGATCGTTAATAACAACCATTACAATGTCTAAAGAGACTCGCTGTGTATGCGACTCAATACTTGCTGGTTGTACTTTTGCGGGCATCCAATTCGCTAGGTGGCGATGTTGCAAAACAACTAGGGTCCTATGAGTGTGGTCAGGACTGTGGTCCTGAAGCTGCATCCTCCGGGGCTGCAGGAACATAGGCCCAATCCCAAACCACACCCTACACACTACCCCTCCGTTTGCGCGTTCGCGCGGAGGGTCCGCCACATTAAGGGCTGTTCCAAACCAACGAGTGTGGAGCGGTGTGGAGGGGGAGTGGGTTATCAAGCCCTCAAACAGCGAGTCAGCAGCGGTGCTTACTTGAGACCGGCCTCTACCTGACCGGAGTCAACGCTGTGTGTGTCCGTCAGGAAACACGCTGTTTACAAGTAGTTCCAGCAAACATCCACCGATAAACTGCGATGTTAACAACCTTGTGATAACCTCATATTTTTAACTTAGGATCGTATATCTGTGTTTAGTCTAGAAAAAGGTAAATGTGTGCATTTTATTATAAAGTTGTGTATTTACAGACTGTTGCAAAAACTAAGAAGCTTATAAAAAATCAGGTTTAAAACTACAATAGCAATCAAAGATGTTTGGAGTTTTATTTTTTGTCAAAGAGATGCCGATTTGAAACCGTTGTTACATACAGTTACGGCATTTCCTGTTTCTGCCGGAGAGAGGGGAGTTTGTCCCAAAGCTTGCCTCTGTATTTACTCCCTCCATCTGACAGGGGGGAGCCTCGTTGAGCTGCGAGTGTCACTCCACGGAGTTCACTCCGTCACGGAGGGGGAGTGTGTAGGGGTAGGGTGTAGGGCATGGTTTGGGATTGGGCCACTATTGGTCTCGTTTGAACGGACACGTTTCTTGAGCCGATACCGTGTGGACTGAAGACTTTTTTGATATCAAATTCGGTTCGTTCTCCGTTTCGTCTCCGTGTAAACGGAGCCTAAAACACCAAGCTAGAGCAAGAGTGAAAAACATAGAAGGCGTATGTGCCAATATTACTTTAACAAATGTATAAATTGTAGGTGTTTTATCACTGTAAAAAAAAGTATGTCAACACATTACAGTATTTGGATGCATAAAGCCAGGATGAGTTAAATAGGGCGCCACCGTGTGGACATGGAGTGACTGATGCTCCAACCAGCAGAATGTCTCTCAGGTAAATATGCATCTTAAATGAATCACGGATTTGCACCACTGTGAGTGGCTGTAAATGTGTAAAACATATAAATCTTACGGAAACCGTTCTACAAATCCTCCAATCAGGTGTGAACAATATACCTGAAGTTTGGTCGACTTCGAGACTGTGGGACCAATCTCCGGACTTTACTGCTCCCAAAAAGCCTGAATCCCAACTTGCTCTCCTCTCATCCGTTAAGTAAACCAGATGTTCACTGCGCAATAAAAACTCACATCTATTTAAAATAAGAACGATGCATGCAAGAAACATGAATGAATACATTCATGAATGGAGGCATGAGCTTCAAAGACTGTATGCAACAGCTGGCTGCTTCCCTAAAAAAAGGTAGTGTAGCCAAGATAAGACCAAATATGTTGGCCAATATGTTACTATGTCTGTAAACACATGCATTAAACATCTGGATGTACTGCCTCAAATCAAGGTGATAAGTTGATGTTATCTGGTAGACTTCTGCAGACGCTGATGCAAGGTGTTAACGTAACTAATTCTAAACTAATTTTCATTTTTAAAATCCACGTGAAATGTGTCTCTACTGTGCCAACGAAGCTGTGAACCCCAATGCGTAAAAAGGAAAGTCATGGGAAGCATCTAGCACACGCTCTTGTGGATGCTGATGAACTTCATAGGAGACATTAAGGGTCTGAAATACATGCTTGTTTTGCTCAGATGAATCAGTTTAGAGAAAAAAGTGGCAAAGCTCACAAAAAACATCCCAATAAACGTAGTGTCTTAAGCACTCACAATATTTATTGTACACAGACAGGAGGGAATCTTAAAATAGCCACAACAAATCAATTATAAGTGAGTCTGGTGAAGATGCCTCTTTATTATTGTCCAGTTTGATATGCGTAAAAAAGGAGGGAACAACCATTTGGACAAATACACTCAGTTTTGCAAATTTCTCGGAAATGCTCCAAACAGACCCCATACAGAGCCCCAACAGTCCCCAGTGAACACCTCTCTGCCCGGGGGAGTGGCCCGCAGCCAGCCGGTCCGACACAGGTACACACATGGAGCTCCTGGAGTGACTCGGTCCTCTCCAGAGATCCATCTCATTCCACCCTCCTCTCACAGGGCACACAGACACAACACAGCAAAATAAAGGGTACTCACTTTGTGTCTAGATGAGAGGTTCTGCAATCTCTCCTTCGGGTGCCTAAATTCATTTGTATTCATTTGTCCTGGCAGTCAAAAACCTGACCGTTAATCACAGCGTGACTCCTTTGCAAGAGGGGGGCAGAAGACACCGGTCGCCGTTTTACACATTTGACAAGCTGGAGATGAAGTTCCAGAGGAAGAATCTCATGTTGATGCGCCTGTCAAGCCCGACATAAGTTCCTCCTAGCAGGCTGCTTTGGCAGAGTTTCCCTGTGCGAGTGTCTGTCGATATTCCCCTGTGTTTCATTCATTTATGCCGATCCAGAGCGAAGGGACGCAGCCGGAGAGAGAGCTGGGTTCTTGTGGAGGGGGTTACGGAGTCAGGAGCGTTTTACTCATCCCTTTCCTTTTTAAATGGGCTTTCTGTGGGTAAAGCGATGGCAAAACGCACCGCACGGCCAGGTGTCAGGTTACAAACCCAGCGGCTGCACCGAGAAACTACACGCCTCCTCCAGGGGTGGC
>NW_011352274.1:0-3294 GCF_000735185.1 Notothenia coriiceps
GGAAATGCGCCATCATTCCCGGGAACTATTCCTAGGAAAAGTACTTGGTGTGAAAGTGCCTATCTACTGCAGTTGTTCATGTAGCCCAGTAGTCTGAAACAATATTTACAGTTTGAAAGGGCGTTAAATGAAATTTGGTGATGATTAAGGTTTTTTGTGTTAATGTAATAGCAGTTAAAACAGGACCGGTCAAATTTGACCGCAAACACCAAAGTAAGGAGGGGAAAGCGAACACAACAGGAGGGTTAATTGATGTTTTCCTTCCCCTCTGGAAACAGACTGATAGCAACACAGGCTCTGAAAGGATGTAAGAAATGTTCACCTGCATGTTTACGTTTTTAACCCTCTGCTCCTGTTGTGTCTCTTCTCATGTTACAGTGAGCACCGCAGCATCAGAGTTTGGATTTCTTCCAGCTTTTGGGCCGTGCTATGTCAACCTGTACGGAAGTCCGAGAGAATTTACTGGCCTGCCCGACCAATATGACGAACTCAACTTTGGAAAGGTTAGACCTCCCTATCAGCTGAGTACAGATCTGTTCAGCACTGTTTATATAGACACATGTTATTTGATCTTCATGATAATGTCTACTTTAAGTGTTTGCCTTTGATCTGTTGCAGGGTGAGGGGGTCGCCTACAGGGGGAGGGTCCTTGTTGAGCTGTCCACTCAGCTGGATGGAAAGGTTGATAAGAATGTGGATGACATCTCCAGTGATGACATCCTGGTGTCAGAGGTATAAACTGTGTACTGTCATTACTGCTTGTTACTGTTGGAGTCGGGAGGCCTGTTAATTTATTCCGGCAATTACTCAGACCTTCTAATTTACCTAACACAAGCTATTAAGTCTATTGCCCCTTTCACACCAACGCGGTTCCCGTTCTAGCTCCGTGCTAGAGCTCTTCTGGTTCGGAACCGTTTTTTATTTTCAGCCCCCGTTTTGTTCACACCGCCCAGAGCCCGAGTGGTGCTGCGTCATTGCGTCATCGTTTGCGTCATGACGTAATCGTTTACATGCCTGCTTCATAAAGCCAAACCGCGCGGAAACCCCTCACATCGAAAACAACAATGGCCGATTGTATTGAAGCGCTGCTTTTGATCTGTCAAAACCGAATGGAAATAATAAGACGGCTTCACCACAAACTTCCCATTCGTCACAAGCGACTTTCAAATGTTCTTTGACAGAGTCTAGCATGTCATAATGTGGACTTGTTTTTGGACGACCGCTGTCACTCCGTCCGAGGTCTCGCTTTTGGTCCCGATAATCTTTTTTTCAGTTTGTTGCAAATCTGGTCCACGGTTTACGTTTGGGGTTTTCCATCGCTGTGTACAAATAGGACAAAATGTGGGCTTTTTGTTGTTGTTCAGGAGGTTGATCCCGATCCTCCCCCTGCCCCCGCCTCCGACGTAAGCGGGACGTATACGGTTCTTGCTTCTAGACCGACTATTTTTTGGAGCTTGGTAAGAACCAGTTTTCGGGGAAAAGAGCCGGCTCCGCTGCGGTGTGAACAGGAAAAAAATTGTGTTTATCAAGCTCTAGCTCCGAACCGGCCCTGGAACCGCGTTGGTGTGAAAGGGGCATAAGTGTCCTTGCTGGTTGATAAAATGAGAGACAGTCACTTAAATATGTTGGGGCAAGGTTATGTGTATGTGATGATATCACTGTGCAGAAATACACAAAGAGGAAGGAAGTCAAAGTGTACCTGTAAGCTCTTTGACGGACAGGTGGAGGTCCCGCCCTCGAGGCCTATTGATTGGCCGTTAGGGTCGGAGATGTCCCTCCTTTGGCCTTCCTCTCCGTTACGAAGCCCTTCAGCCAGGGAGGGGTCAGGCTGACTCACAAACTTATAGACAAACTTCTGACCGCTCACCTTCTTTATGATATTCTGAAATAAGCATGAATAAATACACAACTGTAAGAAAATGCACTAAAGGAGAATCCATTTTCTTTTGCAGTAAAAGGGGTATTATTACCTCAGGAAAGGAGGTATTTTTGTGTGTGTCCACAATACAAATAAACAATGGACCTAGATTTTCTCAAACAAAGGGTGTAGCAGGGGCCAAGGAAGATCCCATTACATTTGGGATCCGATTTACAGGCAAACACACAAATTACGTTTCACTTTTTTTAAACATTGTAGGATCGGGCATTTGTGCTGCATTCATGGGTTGTTGGAAAAATCGGAAGAATGTGTTCCCTACTGGGAAAATTCACGTGAACCCTTATTATTTCTTACATCTTAACATGTTGGTTTCAACGCTTGGAGCAATAAAATACATATTCTTTGTGGTGTCCATGTTGTTTCCACATTACGACTTAATGCTCATGACTTCCCCACTCAGTATATAGGAACGTCTGAGGAACACTTGAATGCACCTTTGGAGGTCAGTGCTCGCCAAGAATCATTATAGTTATATGATAAGCATTACCTATGACCAATTATACTCAAAATCTGGAACAAAGCTGGAACACAACACAAGAAAATCATATATTATCAGTAGTATTAACCTTGTCGTAGTAGTATCTCAGCGCTCGGCTCAGCTTGTCGTAAGTCATGTTATTTTTGTTCTTGCGGAGACCCCATAGTCGCGCCACCTCCTCGGAGTCCAGCAGCTTGAACTCTCCGTCCTCACTTGTCCAGGAGATCAGGTGACGCTGCCGCTGATCCTCCAGCAGGTGGAGCAGGAACTGCCACAGCGTGATGGACGGGTCCATCGCTGAGGGACACACAGAGTTTCAAAATCAAAGTCAACTTTATTGTCAATCTTTCAGTTTGGGTCCAAGGCTAAAATCCCTGGGAGTTTCTCTCCCCCCTCCCCCACTACTTAAAACGCCTCCATTAGACTCCTTTATTTTCTTTCAGGAACATAATGTCATCACTATGACACAAACACTTCAGCTTCTATTGGCTAGCGCTCCAACACATTGTACGTGATAGGCTAAGGGGGCGGGACATAAACTCTTTAAAGTAGAGACACTACATACTGATATACACCTGAACATCAGCAGGAGAGGACTCTTTAAAGTAGAGACTCTACATACTGATATACACCTGAACATCAGCAGGAGAGGACTCTTTAAAGTAGAGACACTACATACTGATATACACCTGAACATCAGCAGGAGAGGACTCTTTAAAGTAGAGACACTACATACTGATATACACCTGAACATCAGCAGGAGAGGACTCTTTAAAGTAGAGACACTACATACTGATATACACCTGAACATCAGCAGGAGAGGACTCTTTAAAGTAGAGACACTACATACTGATATACACCTGAACATTTGACCACT
>NW_011352275.1:0-3632 GCF_000735185.1 Notothenia coriiceps
CCTTTGAGGGGGGTAAAACCTATCGTTGATTAAACACTATTCAGTGTTTCCCCTACCATTGTCTTGGAGTGGCGCCAACAGAGCCCCGCGCCCCCCTGAAATTCAAGGTGTTTAAAATATATATATAGCACCAAATTGCAAATAATCTATAACTACTGTCACTTTTCACATTGAACATGTGCTATTTTATAAAATAAACTAAACGCTTTCATTTTAAGTTGTGAGTTTAGTGTTTTTGACCCTAAGAAACACTGATGCATTAATCAACAATAATCCACAGCTCCTCTCTCTGCTCCAGAGGATTTAAAAAAAATACCCAATACCACAAAAATGCATCAGTGACGTTGTTGAAATCTTGTCTCCAGAAAACAAGAAACTGAAACAAGCGGTATCAGTGACTGTGTGTTTGATGTGGCTCTTTGCAGTAACATAGACAAAATGTGGCTCTTAACCTCTGACTGGTTGGCCACCCCTGGGCTAGAGCTTGTACTGGCATATGATTTGATTGGCTGACGCTTCCGTCGAAGCTTCAAAAGTTGAACATTGCTCAACTTTTGAAGCGAGCAACGACAGCAAAGCGAAGCGACGGAACCACAATGCAGTTCGGCAACCCATTGAAAGTGAATGGGCAGAAGCGTTGAAGCTTCAACGCATGCCGCCGTGTGGGCGGGCCGTTAACAGTATAGTCTCCGGAGTTGGAGAGCCTGGCCCTGGATCGCTGCTCTCTCACGTTACTAATTGGGCGTGCGCCGGAACCAACAACCAGTAGTAGTACCGTTAAAACCTAACGATACCCATCCATACGATTATATTGCTATCATTTTCAAATGATCAGGTCATACTGAAACCACTGAATAACAACTTTCCATCGTAACATTTTAATATATAATTTTGTTTTGCTATATGAATCTTTTATATAAATGTTGACCATTATTTTCTGAGCAATTTTCAAGTAGCCTATAGTTTTATGAGTTTGTCATCCACTTTTTTCAGAAATGTGTGTCGTTATCTTTTTTCTTGGATAGCCACTTGCGTTTTATTCAAAAAAGGCTCTTCCATAGCAGGTCTGCTCTCTCTCACTGTTGTGGGCTAACTATTTGTATAATAGCATGTAATTTCTGCTCTTATGAAAACCTTTGATCCTGCTGTGCTGTCTGTTTTTCTAATTTAAATGGGAGACTGCTAGCTCGGTCCTCTTGCAATAAAGGGGCAGCATGTTCCCCAAAACAAAAAAGCATGTAACATTATAATGACATCTACAATGTAATATTATAACCACATTTTCATTTTTGGCAAAGATGCGCTGTGTCTTGTTTTATTATTTGAGAAATAAAACAGTGGAAGACTTGTGTCCCTTTATAAAAAGAGGAATAATCAGCCAATTTCATTCTGGTATTGAATTTGTTATTCCGCTGAGTGCAAATTAATGGAGGGAACTTTTATTAACTCCATGTGACAGTAAATGATGCAGCCTTTCAAGATAACAATGTAAATGGTAGATAGGAGACAGGTTGCTCAGTATGTACAAAGACAAGGGAGAAAAGAAAATGAGAGGTTTTGTGCAGACAAAATCACCTACGTGATCAATGGCGCTTTTTGCGCTTTCCGACCATTCCTGTGTTTTCTTTGAGAGCTCTATTACCGTCCATACAACTGTTAAGAAAGAGGTAACCACTAGACGTCACTTAACTGAAAATGCAGAGGAAATGTTTGCAAATGTCATGGATAACATTGCTCCCATTAAAATAAAGGAAGTATCTGGCAAGAAAATATCTCCATGGAGAAAAGCCATGACTGTGAGAACAGCAAAAACTGAGTGCAGAAAACTGAACGCAGGTGGAGAAAAACAAATGTCCAGGTTCACTTGGAAATATATAAAGAGAAACTCGGTTTCTATAATCAGGAAATAAAAAAGGCACGACAATCGTTCTTCTCAGACATCATTAACAAAAATAAAAACAACTCACGTGCCTTGTTTGCTACCGTCAACAGACTAACAAACCCCCCAGTGTCGATAGCCTCAGAATTTCTATCCACCAGGGCCTGCAATGAATTTGCCTCCTTCTTCACTGACAAAATCATGCAAAGTGCCTCTGTATCAGGTACAGCAAATGTTTTGTCCACGTGTCCACCTAAAGTCAATTCAGACATCATGTCACAATTCCGTCTGATAAATGCTTAAGACCTGGAAGACATTATCCAACATCTGAAATCCTCCTCTTGTAGCCTCGACATCATCCCGACAGGATTTTTCAAAACTATTTTTCATTGCTTGGCCTCAGATATACTACACATAAACAAGTCTCTTCAATCAGGTGTATTTCCATAAGCCCTGAAAACTGCAATAATTAAACCGCTCCTAAAAAAGCATAATCTAGACGCAACCATAATGAATAACTACAGGCCAATATCAAACCTTCCCTTTTTAAGCAAATGTATTGAAAAAGCTGTTTTTCAACAGTTGAGTAATTTCATGTTTTTAACTGACGGTTTTGATGTGTTTCAGTCGGGCTTTTTACCTAACCACAGCACTGAGACTTCACTTGATAAGGTCTTAAATGACATCCATTTGAACAAAGACAGTGGCAGAATATCAGTGTTAGTATTATTAGATCTCAGCGCTGCCTTTGATACTGTTGACCACAACATATTGCTAGACCGTCTTGAAAACTGGGTGGGAGTTTCAGCAACAGCTCTAAACTGGTTTAGTTCCTACTTAAAGGACAAAACAAACTTTGTCTCAAGAGGCAATTACAAATCAACCCTGATAAATATGTCATGTGGGGTTCCTCTAGGCCAGTGGTTCCCAACCTGGGGGGCGCGCCAAAGATTGCAGGGGGGGCGCCAGGCCTCAGATGATTTGAAGCCAAATATGAAATTTTGACTTTTTACATATAATTGTAACGCAATATATGATTGTCACTAGGGATGCACCGAATATTCGGCCGCCGAAAATTATCGGCCGAAAATGGTTAAAAAGGCTCTTTCGGCTTTCGGCCGAATGTCAGAGATCAGTTCGGCTTTCGGCCGAATGTCAGAGAACAGGGTAACGTTGGTAAGCTAACGTGTTGTTGTGATGACGTAATCAAAACGCGGCGACAAGCACGGCGCGCGACCATGCTCGCGGCTGGCTCACAGCCAACATGTCTGCCGCTTGGAGATATTTAAAAATATCAGAGAAAGAGGCGCGGATTGCGATTTGTAAAACGTGTTCAGCTGACATTTCTCGAGGGGGTGTAACTGCAAAGACTTTCACCACTTCGGGATTACTCCACCACTTGAAATCAAAACACCCGGACAAATATGCGGAGTAAGATCAAATCACAAGCACTGACAGCGAGAGACTGTTCAGCGCTGCCTCTCATGTGCTTGATGAGAAGAGGAACAGACTTATGGCTGATAAAGCAGAGAAGCTACTGTTCATTAAAAATAACCTCCCACTTTTCCTTAATAAGTAGACAAGGCTGGTTTATCATAAGCTTATCTATTTCTACATGTCTACTCTATACCCACTTTCCTGAACAATTTTCATTGTGAGTTATAATTCACCATCTCAGGTTATCATTAGGGGGAAATGACAGCAGCACAGTGTTCAATATATTGTACTTTCGTTATCTAAATGATACAATGTT
>NW_011352276.1:0-5011 GCF_000735185.1 Notothenia coriiceps
TAAACTGTGTGTGTGTGTGTGTGTGTGTGGGGGTGTGTGTGTGTGTGTGTGTGTGTGTGTGTGTGTGTGTGTGTGTGTGTGTGTGTGTGTGTGTGTGTGTGTGTGTGTAATGTAATGTAATGATGAGATGCAGTCGGGGGAATCCAAAGTGCCTGTTGACTGTTTTAATTGTCTTATCACCTCCCTTCTCTCCATCCATCTCTTCTTTCCCTTCAGTGTCCCTCCGTCCCTTTCCCTCCCTACTCACTTGTTTCCTTTCTCAAACTCATCTTTCCTTCCGTTATCTCCTCCATCAGTCTTTTCATTCCTGATTGTTGCTTCTTCCCTTTCTCCATCTCCTGTATCCTCTTCTTCCTTAACCATCCCTATCCTTTCCTTCATCAGCCTCCAGGAGTCACATTTCTGTCCACAATGCTTTATCTGTGTTTTACTTCCTCCATACATCCTTTCTTTTCCTTAAAGGGGCTCAAGTATACGTTATATCATGTGCTTCAGCACCTCTTTTCACCCGCTGTCTGAAACCAGAGCCCAGTCTACTCTGATTGGTTGTGATTGGTCAAATGATTGGAGATGCCCCCCCTCCCCCTTAGCCTAATGAGATTTTAGTCATTTGCATGCACAAAAACCTATATGCCATACTATAGAAAATGTAGAACCACAGAAAGCATAATAGGGCCCATTCATTATCTCAAGTCCTAGGGCATTTATTTACTAAAAATTAATAACACAAACACACACACACACACACACACACACACACACACACACACACACTTTACTCTGTGTCATCTGGACGTGTGTCCTTTAAGCTCTCTGTGACTAAAAATAACTTTAAATGGTTGATCTCTTTATTCTGTTTCCTACCTGTTAGACGGTATCCAAAAATAATCCTGGCGCTAACGTCAGTATGTGTGTTCTATATTCATAAGTTGTTGTTCTAAATTGTGCGGTATGTATTGTCAACTGAGATATTCCAGGTTTCAAACAAACCTGTGCTCACGATAGATCCCATTTATCTTAAACAAACATTATAAATGAACACTGGTCTTTCTCTTGTTAGAGACCCTTACTTTGAATTTGCCATCTTTGCACCACCATCTACCACTTTGACATCTAAGAAAACAACATGATTGGTGTTTATTCATTGCATTTATTCCTACAGGTACAATCTCCATTGTTTTAAACAGAACAAAATAAACTTCTTACCATTGGCCGCAATCTCTGTCCAGCTTTCTACACTGTAAAAAATGTTGCTCCAAAAACAAGTTAACAATAATGACAACAAGCTGTTTTCACTTGAAATAAGTCCAACTACTAGAATAAGTGAAAATGTGCTTGGTAAGATTCCTTGAAATAAGATGGGATATTTATATAAATCAGATCTTGTAATTAGCTGGGAGAACTCATTTTGAACTATATTTTACCAGAATCAGGAAATGTTGTCTTACAAAATAAGCCGCAAATACTCAAAGGTTTTCTGTTTTCTGATGTTACTGTACTTGGTGATTTTCTAATAAATATGTATGTTGAGATACGACTCAAAATAAGATTTTTTGACTTAGCAAGATGATGCATTGTCTAAAAACAAGACCCGATATCCCACAGCATTGTTACTCCTGAAGTTATAGCCTATATATTTATAAAACGGACAAGTCAAATCAAGCAATCTGATTGGTCGATAGCGTTTTTGAGGAGCTTTTTGATTACAGATTAGAAAACATCGTTGCTTGCTTTAAAAGTAGCACAATTCATTATGTCAAACCTTGGAAAGTATCTATATCCCTGCCTAATGCCATGTATACAGTTCAATCGACCGGAGTTCTTTCTGCAGATGTCCTTAACAACGGTCAATAAGTCCTTGCTGCACATTACCCCTTACATGTTTCCATCTTAAGCTTTGTTTGTTAGTTAGTTAGTTTCGTAACGGACGTAATGTAACAGTTAACGTTTGTAGCTTTTCTCAGAAGTGGAGGGATACTGACTTGTTGTGAAAAGTAACTACAATTCTACCTGTGGTATACGCTCATTATATCACGGCTAAGAACCAATCAGATTGCTTGATTTGACTTGTCCGTTTTATAATGTGTCTTATATCAGGTGTAAAGACATATTCATTGCATCACATCAAAAGGTGTTGATCAGTGGAATAACAGTAATGATGACCTGAAATATTGTACAAGTTTATCTAAACTAAAACTATTATTTAGAAGCCCAAACCAAATCATGAATGGTTATGAGCAGGACCTGTAAACTCACACTTGGTATTTCTTGTAATTGTAAAAGTTATTTATTTTTGATTTTGAAAATTATTTGTTTACAACATGGCGAACATGATGCTGATGACGATGACCTAATCTTTTATTTTCAAGAAAAATGTACGCTAGAGGGGGTAGGACTAGTCGTTTTTTTAAGCTTCTTCTTGCCCCTGTTGAACATGACAGAGACTATTTGAGAATTATAATTTTGTTTTTGTTTTTTGTACCTTGAAAAAAATAAATACATTTTTTTGTCTTTGTTATAATTATTATTATAAGAAAAAAAACATATATTATTATTATTGATGTATGTTTTGTTCCTGACATGTTCAATACATTGACAAAAAAAAAAGATAGACAAATATACTTGGCAAGATTTCGAGCTTTTTGTAGTGTGTCCAGCTTTCTGTCCAGCTTTCTGTCCAGCTTTCTGTCCAGGTTCTGAGCGTATTGATCCGTGCGCTCCAACCAATCTCAGCCCTAACCAGTCGGTGCTCGTGCCGGTCACATCCCGCTCTCCGCCGTGTCTCCTGCTCTCCGTCCGGCTGTAATAGACCTGAGGAATCTGAACCGGAGGCGATTTACAGCCGTCAGATGACAACTTCGCTTCTCCACGATGTGGCTGCTGCAGGAGAGTATTTGTTATTTTTCTTATTGTTTGTTCAAAGTTTTGTTGTTTGAGCTATGAAATCACAGACATGGTGCCATCGCAGAATTGACATTTGCCATTTAGCAGATTGAACATCAATCTTTCTTCCATAGAATCTAGTGGACAAATAATGGTTTTTATCAATTTCAGAGCCATATTGTTAACCAGCACCATGATGTGTCTCACCTAAAGAGCTTTTTTTCAGTTTGAATCAATCATAAAGTGTCCGTGCCGAACATGTTTCAAGGTGAAACACTCTTTCTAGGGTTAGGGTTACAATCCTCAAGATTTGCAATTATTAAAAACCAAATGTTTGCTGTGATAGACATTGCCATTTCACCTTTCATAACTGCCATTTGCAGGGTAGTGGACTCAAAACAGTCAAAAGATTATTGTTGAAGACTGTCAGACTCAACGATAGCCATCTTAGCTACGAAACGGTGCATCTAGCGTTGATAGTGGTTACTCCAGTGAACAAAGCTGCTATAAAAAGTTATACCTTTCTGGTTGCCATTATACTATACTGGTGTTGGAAAGAAGCAACCTATAATTATTTTGTGTAATCTGTAGTGATTTTCTAACGATAAAAATAACGTTGATAGCTATCGAGCTACCATTGTAATTTCCAGTGAGGGCACAGGAGCCGTGTGTGATTTGAGACATTTGGTCGAAATTCACACAAGCTTTCACAGTGTACGACACAGCAGTGTACTCAGAAAATGACCTGATTTGAGACAGAACTGGCTAAAAAGTGCTTGCTTATGGAAAGGACCCTACAGAAAAATATTAATTGTTTTTTACATTTCTCTTGAGTTGGCTTTCTGTAGTAATTGACTTCCGTAAGCATAGCATAGTGTTATCTAAAATATTTTTTACGCTGTGGAATGATTTCCAAAATGTTAATGCTAGGCAGATTTAAAAACAAAATCTTGCCTTGTGTGAGACTTGGTTAGACACAATATCAAACGAATAAACTAAAAACAATAATTGTATTTTTCTTAATGGTCCCTAAGGACATTTCCCTTAAAACAAACTTGGCAAAACCAACTCTCTAATATTAACATAATTTAAAGGAGACAGGGATTGACCAGGATTCACACTGACTTCAAACAAGACTGAGTTACTGGAGTTACAAGGTTTCAACGCTCATTTACTTTTCCACGTATGGATCCCAGGCAGCCAGCTGTCAATCATCTGAAGTGTGATTAGGAGCAGTGGCTCGGACACACACTCCGCTAAAACAATTCATCTCCCATCAGCTGCTCATAAACAATCCATCAATATCCTCACTGACATCATGAGGATGAGCTCACAACCAGTTGTATATTGTGGAGTCGTTTATTGACACATGTCGAAATAAAATATTTATCATCAAGCAGCTTTTGGTTTGTGATCAATGGTTTTGCCCTCTGGTGTACAAATTACAGCGGTTAAGAGTTGAACAGATTCTTGTTCAAGACATCAAACACAAGTCTGATTGATCTCATTCTGTAAATCAGAATAAAACTGATATATGAGACAGGAAATTCTGAAACTAATGATAACATAATATATATAACATTTTGCATACACAGAGATTATTTTACAGTTCCTTGGTACGAGGAAAAGACAGAATCAGTAAATTTATCAAAACAGCAGTATATCACCGAAATAGCTTTAAAACATGTCCGACTTTCAGTAGCAGGTCAAAGATCAAGGAAGCTGTGATGAGATTTTTTAACAATCTAAAGACTGTAACGCCAATTCAATATCAACTTCCCTTTAAAACAATGTGGCACTCACATACAGATGCCCAACCTACTTCAACATAAACATTTCGAATCCACCCATCAGAAATGAAGGGACACTACAGTCATCTGCAAGACGGGACTCGAGTGATGGACTCATCAGAAGGTTATTTTTTGGTAGCCTTGCTACTCGTACTATATGGTCAAGAGCGACAAAAGGCAACGTCTTTGGTGTTTCTCCCAAGCTACCCTGCAGTATACAAAGTCATTCAAACTAGCTGCACCTTTACCAGCTTTGAGAACACTTTAATGATCAATCATTATAAAACATATCATATCTATTATTCTGAAATGGACCAATCTGCACAATGACTACTTTT
>NW_011352277.1:0-4247 GCF_000735185.1 Notothenia coriiceps
GGGTATGTTCATATTAGTCATGAGATGTAAACTCAGTCTAGTCTGTTTATAAAATAACGCTTTTATTGATCCAGAAGAAACTTTTCTGAATATATTGAATTAAAGCCAATTTTTGGACTCAAACGTCGCTAAACCATGTCATCATCTGACACTTCAGCAGGTTTTAAAGGGCCCATGTCATGCTTTTCTGGTCATTACCCGTCCCCTTGTGTGTTATGAAGGTTTGTCTGCATGTAAACGGTCTGCAGAGTCACAAACCCTCAAAGTACACCCTGTAGGGAGTAAAACTCTAACACAGAGAAGACCTGTCTATGCTGCCCCAGAACGCCTCGTTGGACATTTCTCTTCCTGGGTACAGTGATGTGCCCATACCCAAATGGACCAATCCGTGGAGCCGTTAGGTTAAGTCCGTGGATTGGTCCAAATTCTGACATTATACCTTAATGATGTTATCAGCCTAAAAAATATAAAGTCCTTAAACAAAATCCTAAATTAGATTAAATGTACTAATCAGTTTGAATCGGTTCATCCAGTGTTATGTAATGATCTGTTAGTAAACGTAGGAAAGTATGAGCATCAAAATATACTAAAGTAGTAAAAGTATTCATTCTGCAGATTATTCGCACTTATTTAAAGATTAAACAAATATGGATGTAGGAATATTTGTTTAGATGATGTTGTGAATTATTTCCCTTTTCCAATTGTTGACGTTACAACAGAGTGTGTTTGTTTTTTAATGTTTGGTTTACCCCAGTCTGAAACAATCCTAATTTAACGAAAAGTACAACACTTAAAATATTAGTGTAACATAATTTGTATCAGACACTGGGGAACAAAAACAATGAAAGACATGTATCAAAAAAAGCTGCCTTCAATTCAAATGTTAAATTAGTACTTAAGCTTAATCTCAGAGATACAAACAAATATTAAAATCATGTTTTCATCATAAATGTACCACATTATTGAAAATATAGTATTTATTTTCCTTAAAATTCCCCCTTCTTCCGCATCTTTATAATTATATATATTTTTTAACCTATCCTTTCTTCTCCTCGCAGGTTTACACCCGACTTCACGTCCTCCCGAGTCATCCGGGAGCTGAAGCTGGTGACATGCGGAGGCTCTGAGTTCGTGTTTGTCCTGAACGCCTCGCTGCCGTACCACATGCTGGCAACGTGCGCCGAGACGCTGCCCCGCCCCGGCTGGGAGCTCGAGCTCTACATCATCGTGTCTCTCATCATGAGGTGAGCTCCATCAGCAGCAAATACAACACACTTTGGATTTAAACACAGCTGACGAACGTTTATTCTTATTCTTTATTTGGATCCCCATAGAGAGGCGAAGTCCCGCCCATCTACTTCAGACCCATGGGACCTTATTTCTGAAAACTTATGTATTGAAGTCAATGGAGAGAGAAAGATTATCTTTTGATCCCGTTTGAATTGTGCCACGAATTACAAATTTAAAAGATAATTTCTGTGTCAAAAAAGTCACAGTTTGTCGTAAATATGTTGAAATATAAGACTATGAAAAATACGCAACTAGAAAGACTACAAATCCCAGAATCCCGGTCCCGCATGCTGGCTCTTAGGAACCAACTAACTCCCCTTGTGTGTATGTACAGCTCTCAACATGCCCAGACTTGGAGTGATTTTCACCTCTTTTAATACTTTCCGCCTCATTCTGAAAGAAAGAAGTGAAATGTGCCAACGTGACGGCCGTCTTGGTGTGTGGTGCGAGATGGGAGATGTAGTTCATTGAGCGGTTTCACACAAAACTTCACAGTTTTACGACACATTTTTATTTTTTTGACTTGCAAAATTATCTTTTAAATTGACAAACATCATATGTGTAATTCGTGGCACAATTGAAACGGGATCGAAAGATAATCTTTCTCTCTCCATTGACTTCAATACATACTTTTTCTGAAATAAGGTCCCATGGAGCTCCCCCGGAAAGGGAGGGACTTCGCCTCTCTATTAGCACTAGCATGAGCATTGGCTATTCTTCCTGGGGTCCTCACACACACAAAACATACATAAAACAAAACAGCTCATACAGTAGTTTCTTATGAAATGAAAACTAAAATGGTCATCCAACGTTAGCCATCACAAAGCCAAACTAAAAATACAAGTAAGTAATACATAATAATACATGGCCCGATCTCACCATGTTCAAATCAAAACTAACCTCTTCAGAGCGTTTTATATATTTTAAGTGTGTTGTTTTAATTATGTTTTTTTTTTACTGTGTAAAGTTTCTTTGGAGTTTTTTTAGAAAAGCGCTCTATAAATAAAATACATTATTATTATTAACATTTTCTGGTGTCTCCAGCTCCATGTTTCTGCTGGTGATCGCCACGGCCTACCTGGAGGCTCAGAGCATCTGGGAGCCGTTCAAGAGACGCGTTTCCGTGGAAACCAACTCCACCATGGAGACCGGGAGGCCGTTTAATCTCAGGGAAATCGTCCAGATTCACAGCGACTCAAAGTGAGTGGCTAAAGAGTTAAAAAACACATGATAGCATCAATGTACAGAAAGATATGTTAGTCTGGTTAAGAGGAATCAGAAGCAGACATCCTTTAGACCTACAGCAGGGGGAATGTCCATTATTAGAGCAAAAGGACAGTGAAGATAAAATGCAAATATACAAATTTGAAAGATCTGATAGATGAGAGTAAGAGCCCGATTACGATGGCCAGACAGGCAAACAATTACATTAAATCATTTGAAATCGACGATCGGGCTCAATATATGGTTAAATATAGCAGTTGGTGATCGATGTCCATAGATGAGAGTAACATCTACGTCAGTTTACGGCCCCGCCCACTGTGGATTTGTTTTAATGTTTGAGGTGCAATAAACGACACAGCAGCTTGTTGGCATGATACAACTATTATTTTCCGCCTTGCTCATGAGAGTAACAGCCGGCGAAAATTACAGCCTCGCCTACTGATTTTAATTTAACCATATATCGAGCCCGATCGTTGATTTCAAATGATTTAATGTAATTGTTTGCCTGACTGGCCATCGTAATCGGGCTCTTTGAAGATCCAACAATCCACGGTTTTCAAACATTTCTGATCGGATTGGCAAAAACTTCAGAATGTGTATTGACCGCCATTCAAATGACAGCGTTGTTTTCCCCCAAAAGTGGGCGGGGCCGTCATTTTCGCCCGCAAGTGACGTAGGTGTTACTCTCATCTATAGGGCCTCTTTAATATCACCACAATTACAAAATAAATGACAGTAAAACATTTGGTACAGTCAAATTAAGTGCTAAGATCTTGTCTGACATAATACGATGTGAGACTGTTTGTGACATGAAGTGAGCCGAACCTACTTTAGCCTCCATCATCTTAGATAAAATGGTCTCAGAGTTTGTCTTGGACTCGGTCTTCAGCTCCTGCCAGGTCGCCCACGGCAGAGGAGGCTTCAAATTCAACATCTGTGACAAGAGAAGAAGAAACTTGGCTTGTGAAGATGCACATTTACATTTTTTACACTGAACAGTTGAAGTCATGCCAGACAAGACAAAATATGTGCTGCATCACAAACTCACAATACAGGATAAACAACGATTATAGTGTTTTAAAAAGTACTGACAGTTAAGGCCCTGATACACCGGCCCGAAATCGGCAGTAAATGGGAGACGGGCCGAACATGAGCATGGGCACGCCCTATTCGGAGTGGTGTGCGCCGCACCGTCAGGTCTTTTCTGCCGACCTGACGCCTTTTCTTGCCGATTCGGCGTCGGGAACACCACCGGAAGTCGGACAAAGGGATAACACTGATTGGCTGTTCAGCTAGCGAATCAGTGCATGAGAAGCGTTAACGGAAGTGAGGGAGGTAAACATCCATCCATCCATCCATCTTCTCCCGCTTATCCGTGGTCGGGTCGCGGAGGTAGCAGTTCCAGCAGAGAGCCCCAAACTTTCTTTTCCCTGGCCACATCAACCAGCTCTGACTGGGGGATCCCAAGGCGCTCCCAGGCCAGCGAAGAGATATAATCCCTCCATCTGGTTCTAGGTCTACCCCTTGGTCTCTTCCCAGCTGGACGTGCCTGGAACACCTCCCTAGGGAGGCGCCCAGGTGGCATCCTAACTAGGTGCCCGAACCACCTCAACTGGCTCCTTTCGACGCGAAGGAGGAGCGGCTCAACTCCGAGTCCCTCCCTGATGACCGAACTTCTCACCTTATCCCTAAGGGAGACACCAGCCACCCTGCGGAGAAAACCCATCTCGGCC
>NW_011352278.1:0-2684 GCF_000735185.1 Notothenia coriiceps
AGTGTTTGGTACTCCAACTTCCGGCTCCCCTCAAAGTTCCCATGAAGCCGAATGTCAACGGGGGGGGGTAGTAGTAGAGTATGATGAAGCCCTCTGTATCGCGAATGTCAACGGGGGGGGGGTAGTAGTAGAGTATGATGAAGCCCTCTGTATCGCGAATGTCAACGGGGGGTAGTAGTAGAGTGCAGAGCTTCGTGACCACAGAGCGTGTGAACGTTGTGATCAGCTGTTTTAGCGCAGTGCTGCTGTACAGGCCGACGTTAACAGCAGCCCTGTCTTTGCACACGGAGACCGACTCCGTCGTCCGGTGATCCAACCGCCTTATGGAAAAGCTTCACAAATACATCGGTACGCAAATGCGCTTTGTGACACAACTGACGGTACGCATTTCAGATTGTTGCCGCGCATGCGTACCTGCGTACCACTTATGTGCACCCCTGGCTATAGGAAATGATTGGGTAATCCTAGATTATGTTCTTCCATCAGAAGATCAGATCAGAACACAGATCGACCTACAGATCGACAACATTTTAATTTGGGAATACATTTTCAGTTTCTATTCTTTGTACATTATAATAATAATAATGTATAAGTCTCTAGAATTTAGATTTTTCAACATTGTATTTGTATATCCTTTTAATATGCATGATGTGAATTCCTGTTTAGCCGTGCAGCCCGATGACTACGCCCAGTTCTACGGCTTCTCCCGTTACGCCAGAGAGCTGAACGAGCTGACCCCCGAGCTGAAGGCCGCCCTCCCCCCCACAGACACTCGCTTCAGACCAGACCAGAGGTACATGCTGCATTCTAATTTATTTAGACGGAAACATTTGTACTTTTTACAGTCTTTGTTAAGCGGTTGTTTAAACTCTCCCTCAGGCTGCTGGAGGAGGGGAAGGTAGCAGAAGCAGATAAAAAGAAGGATGAGGTGGAGGAAAAGCAGAGGGAGAGGAGGAAGGAGATGACCAAGACGGGGGAGGAGCACATCTCCAGGTTCTTCAGGTGAGGAGATCCACTCTTTCTACAACCAAATACGTCTCGCAGGACACTTTCAGTCCCTTGTCAAAATATGACATTTTAGAAAAAAAATGTCTGAGTTCAAATTGTAAGTAAAACTGTGTACTATGATGGTGTGTTATAATAAAGTGTAGACATTGTAAGAATGAGACTGCTGGTTGCCTGGCAACCTCAGGGTGGTGACATGATTTTCAGGAAGTTACTGACCAAAAAGTAGTCAAACATAACTTCTGAAGCTGCTTTTATTTCTTCTCAGTTTCTGTGCAGATTTAACAAATGAGAATGAATGTGTGGTTGACTTTAAGAGGCGCTACTCGATGGAGACAGTTAGCATTGGCCAGGCTAACTGTCTCAGTTGTTCCCAGTGATCATTTCCTGGAGAAAATGTTTAGCACTTTTACTTAAGGAAAATATTTGAGTACTTTGTCCCCCACTGGCTAACCGGCTGCTAGTTGTGTGTATTTAGCATCCAAACATTAAAGTATGAACTATTCCTCTTTATAAATGTTGAATATTAATGGAAAACATTTTTTTTTCTTGTCATCTTTCAGGAAAACTGTGGACGAGGCGGGCAGAGAAGTGTGGCTTAGCAACGACACCTACTGGAAGCTGCGGCAAGAGCCCGGCTTCGCCTACACCGACAACCTGGACCTTTGGTCCTGAACACTGAGGGCATGAAGAGCAGTGAAACGCCCTGTAAATGGTAAAAAAATGATGAATGTATCCGTTAGTATACATGAATATTAACCTCTTAGAGAAGATATAAAGATCCAGAGTTCTGCTGCTACCATGAGACGTAGAGAATTCATGATCAAAAAGCTCATCTTAACTTTATATCTGTTTTTTAAGCTTTTTACCGAGGCCCTTCGAAAAGAGGATTGAAGCCTCAGTGTGTATGTAAAGTGTTTTGTATCATAGTGTTGGGACCAATATCAGATATTATTTTGTTAGTTTAAAAATGTCTATTTTAAGTAAGGCTCATTCTGATAGTTGTGATGGGTAATGAATATTTGCAGAAGCTTGCTTCAGGACTCGGGGCCCAGGACCCGGGCCATCAGGTCCTGGTGGGGTGTGTTACAGGTGAACTGGTGCTGTCCTGCTCCCTTGTCTGTGGGTCTTATTCTTTAAACGTTTGTCCATTTGTAAAAATCTGTTTTTTTTTAAATGTTCTGATGTGAACACATTGGTGATGCGTCGTCCTCCTGCTGATTGGGTCTGTCTGTCCTGGCAGCCTGTCCTCTCGTCTGTATGATTTGTTAATGTCCGAAATGAGCTGACGGGCGAGGGTTTTACCTTCTGTGCCTGGCGCTCTGTTGAGGCAGTGAAGTGTTTTTATTGACGTTTCAACAATGGATTTTAATAAGGAAAAGAGACTACTGTTAAACCCAGTGAACGTGTTTTCTTAATGCTTTTGTTTCAAATAAAAGGTACCAAAATCAACTGTTTCCCTCATTTTTAACTTTAACAGTTTTTGAGTCTAATATAAGATTTCTGTGATGTGACCAAAGAATCATTACATTACATGTCACTTGTTAGACGCTTTTATCCAAAGTGACTTACATACTCAATACTGTGGGCAATCCCCACAGAAGCAATTTGGGGTGAAGTGTCTCAGGGACACAACGACATGCTGACCGCAGTGGGGTTTGAACCTGTGACCAGCTGAT
>NW_011352279.1:0-3122 GCF_000735185.1 Notothenia coriiceps
TGGAGGAGGGGCTCTGTGAGGAAGTCTGAAGGAAGAGGCATATTTTTTCCGGTTGTGTATTTTCAAACTCTAGCGCACTCGAGCTGGTTTCTCCATTCTTACCTACCCTACCTTTAACTATTTTTAGGGTGCAGCTATATGTTTTATTTATTTCAAAGTGGGCCCATTTTAATAATATTTGTTTTCCTTCAAATGTGCAAAGTAAAAAGGTAGGCCTGTGTATTATTTTTAATTCTCCTTATAGGAGTTCTTTGTTTCTTATTAGAGGTTAACAGTTTTATATAATGTAATAAATAGCCTAATAAATGCAAAAAAACTGTAGTTTTTGTCTGATATAACAATAAATACAACTTTATTAGCTATCAAGCTATGAAATATGTTTTGCGGCTCCAGACAAAAAAAATGTTTTGGAAAAAGGAGCAAAATGGCTCTTTTGGTCAAAAAGGTTGCAGACCCCTGATCTAGCTCGTTGTCACTGCAGTGTGGAGAGTGTGTGTGTAACAGCTACCCATGTGTCTCCTGGGGGATATTCCATCATAATCTATAATTAATATTTAAATTTGAATGAGGATAAGATATATCAAATAGCATTTGATTTGATAGCATTTTTTTAAGTAATGAATTTACAAAGCTGGAGATAAAACACGAACAGTCACTTTTCATGTCAACAAATCCACAAAACAGAAGTCGGTAAACATTTCTATTTTTAGTCAATTGAGTTTACATGTAAACCTTAGTGTGCCTACTATGGCCCCCCCACATGGACCATAATCATTGGATCTTACATCCTTCTGTTCTCCGTGTGTTGGCGAGCAGAGCAGCTGCAGGCCGTAGAAAGCCATCTCGGGAACGCTCTTCAGCTTGTTGATATCTCTGTGCAGAAAAAACTTTCAGCTGGTTCAAGTCTTGAATACATCATCCAACAGAGAGAGGAGGAAGAAAACTCACTGCTGAGCAGAAAATGTTGACCCTCCAACAATCGGCTCAAAGGAAAGCAACTTGCTGAAGATCTGCAGAGAAAATGCAAACTTGAAACACTGCTGGAAATGTGTGTGTGTGTCTGTGTGTGTGTGTGTTTAGGTGTGATGATGGAATCATGTTACCTGTGTGAAGCTGCCGGCACTCTGCGGCCTGTCTTTGAGTGGAAACGTCTGCAGGAGTCTGAGGAGGCTTTGAACCAGCTGAACTACAGCCTCTCTGATCTTCATCAGGTCCTGACCAGAGAAATTAAGCTCCTCTTCCTCCTCCTCTTCATCTGCCTCATCCACATTCATCTGAGGATAACAGAGACAGGAACCCTCTACAATCCATTTTAAAACTAAATGATTTAGTACATGTGCATCTATTTTGGATACCACATAATAAACCTAAGTAGATGTAATGTAAAACGTTTCAGTGACCTTTGATTATCAGCTGGTAGACAATAAATAATCCATTACAGTGATTATCTTTTTTTAAAGACTATAAGAAGGGGCCATTCTGAAAATGTTCCCTTCTCATGGTTACTCTCACAGCATGACATTTTTTCCAGAAGGCAACATTCTACCTGCTTGTTTGGGCTCCTATCCTACCATCATTTCTGATTCAGGAACTGACCTCTGCATTGTCTTTGCGCTGAGGTTTGGAGCGCTTGCCCTCTGCCTGAGAGCTCTTCAGGCCGTCCTTCTTGCGCTTTTTCCCGGAGTCCTGAGGCCAGCAGTGAGAGGTCAGGTCCGAACACGTGTCCAACAAAACCTCATGGAAAACCTTGTTGGCGATGCTCCCTGGAAGAAATAAAAATGTTTGCCTCATCAATAGAAATGTCTTATTTTACCTTACAAGACCAAACACTGATGAAAGACAATGTTTCCCGGAATAGAGCCGCAAGTAAGGCTGTTCCTGTACCCAGCATTTTCGAATACTTTTTCTGCTATTATTGTTGTGCGAACTATAACCTTAGCTTACTTTTTCTTTTTGTTATTCTCAGTATTTCCCTTTTTTTTTTTACACCCTTTACTTTAAGTGTGAAAAACCTTGTAAAGTAAGCACATGTTCATTAAGTTACATGTTCCCTCCTGCATTGACATTTTTTTAAATAACAAAGTAAAGAAACAAATGCAAAATATTAGGCAAAAGGGAAAATGAAGACATACTCTAAAGCAGGGGTCTCCAACCTTTTTTAGGATGGGAGCTACTTTCACAAAATAAAACAAGTCAGGAGTTACTTTAAAATAAAATGTATGCTATTTAATTATTTTAACCCGCTTTATTTGGGGGTGGACCTCACCTCCTCTAGGGGGGTCCGGGGGCATACAACCCCGGGAAGATTGTTTTTTAAATGTTGACGTTAAATGCATCAATCTGGTGCACTTTGAGCACAACATGAATTGATGGATACAGCTCTCAACACTCAGATGGAAGGGAGCTGTATACTTTTCAATAATCCAAACATCTTTAGAATATGATCACAACCAAGAACAAATCATTTAAACTTGTTCATTCTTATCTTATCTAGTTGGCATTCTTTCTTTATATTTATGCATATTTTACTAATCACTCCCCTTTTAAACTGTTTTTTTTTTTTACTGTTCTATAGTACAATGGAATGATTTCTCACTTTATCTATTAAATAGATAAAGGTGTGCTCTCCCTAGCTCTCTCGCTCGCTCACAGAGGCTGTGTGCTCCTCCGTGGCGATGACGGCTTGCGTTAAAAAATTATAATAAACATATTTGTAAAGTGGGGGGACACAAACGTGTTTTCGAAAAGTGGGGGGGACATGTCCCCAGTGGAAATTACGCCATGCGTGTGTGTGCGTCAAGTGCAATAAATAAATATGCAAGTTGCAACACACAGAGTAAAACTCTGCCCCTCATTTGCTGTATGGGCTGGCATGATAGGCTGTTCAATGGGGCTGATGTGTTGTGTAGAATCTGCCAGAAGGAAAATCACGGTCAAACTCCTTATGAAGTGTGGAGAGATTCCGCTCCACATTGCTTTTCTTCCCGACTGCAACGCTGGTCCCACAAATCAAGCAAGAACGTGATTGGTCGATATTCATTGTGGGGGTGGGGGGAGGAGGGGTGTTAGATAGATATAGAGTTGTAGTAAGTCAGGGGTTTCAAACTCAAATACACAGTGGG
>NW_011352280.1:0-6091 GCF_000735185.1 Notothenia coriiceps
GCAGAGAGAAGCGGACAGGGAAGTGAGTGAAGAGAATAATTAGCGATACAGGGAGAGAAGATGAGAGGAGAGTGAACAGGCGTGTCAGTGGCAGACAGGGAGAGACAAATAATTACACATGGCACTCTCCAAGAATAGGAAAGTGGACAGTGAGAGCAGAGCTTGTGAATATTTGTTACAGAAAGTGAGGGGTTTTAGGTTGCCATAACGCTGTTGACGGTCTTATTATACATCCATTGGTTGGTTTTGTGGCATTTGTAACGCTGTGCAAACTTAAGCGCACACAGGGTGGAGAGGTGGAGTGAGTTTGAGCGATGGAGAGAAAGGGAGAGAGAGAGAGAGAGAGAGAGAGAGAGAGAGAGAGAGAGAGAGAGAGAGAGAGAGAGAGAGAGAGAGAGAGAGAGAGAGATTGAGCAAGGCAGAGAGCGTGTGCAGCGGTCTGCTTGCGCACAGAGCAGGAGTTTGTGAGAGAGCCGGCTTGAGAGTCAATTTATCTTCAAAATATAATTGATTGCCAGCCTCCCTTGTCCCTGGCTGGCTTGCTAGCTCTTTAGTAACATAACTGATTTCTTCTAATGTGCCTGCATCTGGCGCTGAGTTGCCATATTCCTTTGGTGAGCTCTTTTTGTTTGTGAACCACTTCCTGATATCCATTGTTGCAGATAAATATAAATGATAATAGCCAAACTAACCTAGCAAGAGTAAACTGACAGGCTGCTGTGCCGCACTCAAAAACCCACACACGACTCAACCCAGCGAAAAACCAATCACGCGCGCAGCCTTTCATTCAGAATTTCATCGCAAAATAAAAAAATGATATTAAACAAATCTTTCAACATAGTTTAATACAAAAATAAATGTTAGGACAAAGCTCTACAAATAACAACAATAAACATAATAATAAAACAATTAAAATGTTGTATTCAGCCCTGATTAAAACAGCGGGCCCAAATCCTGGATGGGCGGGGCCCCCGGGTCTGTCCCTGACACCATTTCAGCCCAGATTTAAACTCCTGGCAGGACAAGCTCAAGCTCAATTCTCACACTGAATTAAAAACAGTGAGTGAGGGACTGCAATATAAGAGGGAAAGAAAGAGAAACTTTAAAACTGTTCAATTGTTATGATGTGTAAAGACTGATATTGTTCTATAATTGTCTGAAACTGTTAAGTCATGATGTGAAACAAAGAAAAAGGGAAACTCAAGCTGCTGCTACTCTTTATTTTATTTATCTAAAATTAAGCCCTTTTAAGATGCACATATTTTCAAAAGCCATTTTATTTATTTTCTCTATTTTATTTTTAAATGCAGCCCGAGAGGAACATTACACATACCCACAGTATTTACTGTATATCTGTATAGTTCAATGTTAATTGACAATAAATATTGTTGTTTAAGAATTGTACTTTCTTTATTAGATTGGCAGTCAGTTGTTGATTACATGCAGACGTTGATAAAGCTGCAGGCTACTTCAATATATATCACAGTAATTCATAAAGCAAGTTAGACATTTTGATGTTCCGGACCTTTGCATGGGGAGATTTTCTCTAACAGGACCTCGTTGAATTTTAGTTGAATACCCCTGGTCTAAAGGCACACTTTTTTACAGCATGTAAATGCATGTAAATGCATCTAAATGTGCAAAGAGATCGCAACTGTCTGATGCGAGATCTCACAAATAATTGACAAAATGCTGGATGTTAAGATACCTCTTGATCCTAAATTGTTTATTTTGGGACTTTACCCCTCCGCCCCAGTCATAAAAAATTATAAAAATAATCTCATGAACATGTGTTTACTCCAAGCAAAACGCCCGATTGCCTTTTCATGGAAGAACACTCAGAGGCCGCAGGTGGGCCAATGGATGAGGGAAATGAGTAATTGCTGTTCTATGGAAAAGATAACGTATATTCTGAAAAGGAAAAATGAAACCTTTGATAGGGTTTGGGGCCTACTTACTCAACTGTTAGGGAATGTTAATGTGTCAAACATGCTAAGAAATAACAATGGTAATCCATGAGAGCGATCTGGTTGAAAGCAAAAGTAAAGTACTTCTTAAACTGCTTTGACTATGTACAGTTTTAAGGATTGCTACTGCCCAATTGTTTTTGTTTTATTGTTATTTCATTTCATTTAATGTATTTTTTATTATATATTTCAATTTATTTATTTTTGAAATGATGTCCTGTCTTGTCTTTGCCTGTTTTTCACATTGTTATTATTATTATTTTTATTATTTTTTTTTTGTAAATTTGTGTAAGGTAAGGTCTTGTTGTCTAAAAGAATGAAAAATTAATAAAGATATTGTTTAAAAAAAAAAAAGAGGGACGTGTAAATGTCACGTGTAAATGTATCATTGGTGCTCGAGTTGACTGCCTGAACTAGCTCGCAGGCTTCGCCCCATTTTTATAACTAATCATAAACCAAAGTTCATACTATTCCCATGCTTACTGTGTTACTGTGTCCGTGAAAGTTGAGCTTACACACACATCGATGACATAATATGGAGCCCAAGTCTTCATTATCAAACGAAGAGATTATGGTAAAAATATAAATAACATGAATAAACGGATAAACCTGTGAAAAATGATTTATTTTATACAAATGACTGTAATAATCACCTCAATTCAGTATAGGAAAATAAATAATGACAGTACATTTTATTTGTTGGTAAGTCAACTATTCCACCATTTCACAATTTGTTTATGTATTGTATGAATTGATAATTTATTTCATAATCATTTTTTATTAGCAAATATTGAACACCATAGGCTTTTATACAGGAATGGTGGCCTTGTTCTATATACTGTAATGCATACAGTACGAGGGAAAGGTCAGACACTTTTCAAATGAGATAACAAATGTTATGCAATCCTGAGCTTTTATTTCCATTCTTCCTTCCAGTTCACTCCCTTCCCGGTACTGTAAATCAACACATTAAGCTCTGTTCATGTTCTCCGAGCACCGATTCAGCAGGAGACTCATTAAGGTAGGCTATATATGTAAAAATTTTACTCAATCTAGTCAACAGTATACATAATGTATATTTGATGTTCCATCTGTTCCAGTCTCTACTATATACCTTTTGATGATAATCATGTGATTATGACAATATAGGAGACACTGATCGCACTCATGTACATGGTTGTTAAGATTCATTGCTATCGAATAACCTTTAAAAAGTTTTAATATGAATGTATTGAGTGTGTCCGTGAGCTTGAATCATTTTTGTTTCCTTTATTTCTTAATGTCAGGGACCAAACCTAATCCCCCAAAAATGTAATGCTTCTTCATTTTGAAGATTATATTCGATTATATGTAAAAATTTTGCTTACACGATCACTAAAAACATGTCCTTTCTATATTAGTAAAAAATTAAAACTTGGCCAGCTTTACATTTAGTCCCACATTCAGGCATGGCCGTGAAAACAGGACTAAGTGATAATACAACTTGCAGACTTTTGGCATATATTTCTTTAAGCACTGTCTTTAGAGATCCATTATATAGTTAATAGAAAGTGACATTTCCAATATATGTTCCTCCACTATATTTAATGGTAAAATATTGTACTTTGTAACACTATAAACGTTTGCACGAGTGCTGTAACTGAGATAAGGATATTCTATTGATTATTTTGGATTTTTACTAGTGTAATTTTTATTGTAAGATATATTATGTGACGAGGCACTTTCACGGCCTTGTTTCTACTTTCGATAAAGTAAGAATACTTGAACAATTCTTCCAAGTCTGGGATACCTACCTAACAGCATTCTAGTGAATACATTTCAGCAAAAATTTGAGAAACACTGCGCTTGTGGATTGTCTAAGAAAAAAATGTCTATGCAAACGTTATTATTAATAATAATAAAAGAAAGAAAAAAATAATTATATATATTTTTTATTTTCCATTTTTATTTTGTAATCATCTCGCGACCCCCACTCGGGGTCTCGCGACCCCCCATAGAGTATGGCGTAGTGTTGCACACTGGTGGACAAAATGAGTATTACATCAAACACAAAAATAAAATTCCACTGCCAAAAGTTCTTATTTGATCTGTTTTGTCTTGAGTCATTAGCACAAGAAAGAAAACCAATTGCATCACTTCTTCTATGAACATATTTTTTTTTCTAGCTCACCTTTCAGGGCTTCAATAAATTCCAGAGAGATTACAGTTAGTACCATCAGGCACTGGAACATTTCCTTCATAAAGTCATCATTCAGTAGCATATCGCAAACAGTAATTACTAACTATCATGCTGTAGATTACATGGATGAATGGTCATAAATATTTAATGTGTTGACCTCTGACTGATAATAACTCCAAAAGTGGAAAGAGGTGGAAGATGTAACTGACGCTGAATGTTGATAAAAAAAGTGATGGCTTCTGGTAATGAATCCGTACCATATGTTTGGCATTTATGCACATCAAGAAAAGGTTATTTTTACATACAATCATTTGCAAGTATTTAAGACTCAAAATATGCATAAGTATTTTTGCCCAAGTAAACTTTTCTTTATACTCTTTGTGATACAAGGAATTGATTAATGTACCTAATTTATTAAGAGTCTGGTGATGCCTGTATTGGCTGTTTTAGTGTTTTGTTATTGCCTCAAATTGCTAGTGGAGTAACTGTCTATCAGTTTAATTTCCGTAAGTAGGCTGACAGAGCACACTCCGACGCGCTTACCTCGTGAAAAGTGTGCTCGGAAAACAGTGCTGAGGGCTCCCCCTCCCCCAGCCCATAGCCAGACGGAGAGATTCCCCAGCCCTGTATGGGCTCACTGTGCACCACCTCTCCCGAGTCCCTAAGGAGCATGGGGAGAGCGCAAGTGCCCCATGTCCCCCACACTCAGACACCAGAGTGTGTGTGGACTATAGTGTTGAGGGCTCTCCCCTCCTGCCCCTATGCAGGCGAAGAGAGCCCTCCAACCCCGTATGGGCCCAGTGCGCACTACAAAAAAACGTAAGCGTGTTACATCCGGGGAGGGGGTCAGATGCCCACTGACCCACAGCCCCCCCCCTCCTCACCAGTCCTGTGTTGCCCCAGCAAGCACAGACGAGGAGAAAGAGCCAGACATGTCCAGGAGATAAAACTTTATGAAGGGGCCTGGTGTTGACCAAGACGCCGCCGTGCATATGTCCTCCACACTCACACCATTGAATAAGGCTGTTGACACCGTGTGCACGGACTCCCGCGGGGCAGGCTCTCCCCGCCTGTCCGTAGGCATGTGCAATGCACTCGCAGAGCCAGCCTTCCAGGCGATTCTTGGACAGAGCTTTCCCGATCACCCCGCCCTCGAAGCACACAAACAGCTGTTCAGTGCGTCTAAAGGCAGCCGTCTGCTCCACATAACATGCTAGCGCACGCACCGGGCAGAGGAGGTGCAGTTTAGCTTCCCTGGCCCCACTATGGGCTGGAAGACTAAAGCCCCCTAACTGAATAGCCCTCGACCTGAACACACTCCTTAGGCTCTTGGGCACAAAGGAGGGGTTCGGTCTGAGTGTCGCCCCGCTCCGGTCAACCCGGATCAACAAGCAACTTGGGTGCACCGATAGAGCGGTTAACTTGGACACTTTCTTGGCTGACGTTAAGGCAAGTAGCAATGCTGTCTTCCACGACAGTGCTTTCAGGGAGGAGAGCTCCAGAGGCTCAAATGGTTCTGTGACCAAGGCCTCGAGGACCAACGGCAGGTCCCACTGCGGGGCGGAGGCGTGCCTCCTGAATCCCTGTAAAAACCGGGACATCAGTGGCTGACTAAAGGTTGACCTGTCGTCAAATCCCTCATGGCAGGACGATATGGCTTCTGCATACACTTTCACTGTGAAATGAGCAAGCCCTCTGTCCACCAGTAACTGTAAGAAGGATAAAATAGAGCCCAACTCACAAGATAGGGGCTCTATTCTCTGCTCCTCACACCATCGCTGGAATCCCAGCCACTTTGGCCTGTAAAAGGCTGTGGTGGATTCCGCTCTAGCTGCCTGGATAGACTGAATAACTCTTTCAGACAATCCAACCTGTCTCAGCCTATCCCTCTCAGGAGCCAAGCCTGGAGAGGTTGGCCCAGAGTGCGTAACGCCCTGATTGAACC
>NW_011352281.1:0-3933 GCF_000735185.1 Notothenia coriiceps
TAGCAGCAGTGTAACCTAATATATTTTATTTAACAACTCCTGGCTAAAGTTACGATGGTTATGTAGCTTAACCTGTTAAGCCCTGAGCCTGTTTTTCAGGTCTCAGGCTCGAAATGACATTCCCAGAACAAATGACCATATCTTCCCTTCTAAAAGGGTTAAATTAATCATCTTTTTTCTCAAAGTAATGATAAACCTGTGAGTTGGATGTAGAAAAGTCAGATTCAATATAGATGTTTTTTTATTTTAAAGAAAATTCAGATTGAATATAGTAAAAAGCAGTAAATTATAGCGTCCGTCCAAAAATAATGTTTTACTTATTGTGAAAACTACCCTTGGATGATGGTAAGGTAGAATAAAAGCTTTAGGAATCCAAAGTACAACATATAATAAGTAACACACACATGGTAAAAAAAAAGGTGGGGGATTTACGCTTGCAGGTTTGCATAAGAGTGAACCTACTGTATCTCTCGCTCTGACATCTGGAAACGGAAAAGCAGGTTTATTGCTTATGGATTATCAGAAATAATTTCAAAGGGACACAGACACATTGGATTAACCTATGGGTTAACTTCAGCAGCGTTCTTATCGTTTTAAAGCAATTGAAGACCACTTTTGACCAGACAACGACCAAGGTGAGCCATGTTGCCATTTTTAGCTACCTAGCGCCACATGTTTTGATGTCTGTTCTTGTTAATAGCTTTGCGAGTTCTTATCATGGAGTGATGATATATGTACCGATCGATTCTGTGTAATCTCACGATCAGATCGTTGGGTTGGACGTGCAGCTACGGTAAGTAATAAGGGTGTTATGAGTGAGTTTCTGTGCAACACGCCGTTAGCATTTTTCGCTCGTGGCTAATTCATACGCTCAGCGCTAGCTTTGTGGGTTTAAAAAAAAAGAAGAAAAAAGATCAGTTAGCTGAGTTTCTTCCCGTTACATGGATATAAAAAATTCATAGTTTATTGAATATTAAGATGCCCTCAGACGCTGTTTCCTGCAGATGATGCGTTTTTTTCCCCGGTATCGGGGGTGCGGTGTAGAAGAGGTTAAAGGTACAAAATATAGTTTTTCAGAAATTACAATAAGAGTTGCGATTAGAATGGAAAACAACACATAAGAGAGGTATTTGTCTGTCATTGGAAAAGGATAATGAACGGTGGACCAACATTTCATTTTCTTGTGTAAGTTCACTAAACATGTATTATATCCTAACATGTAATCCCGCAGAACTTTAAAGAAACCATTTACTCCATACATACAACATCAATCACTTCCAATTTAAGAGCCCCTTTCAGACAACATAAATCACAACTCATTTAAGACCTCCTCTCTCGCCATCCAGATAAACACTTGCATTATCTAAAAGGAATATAAACATGAATCACAGGACTGTGGCTCTCCATAGCAATTGAATTGTGGGGGATCGGGTGTGTGAGCGAGGCAGAGTGATTTGAACTCATAATCGTAATGCACACTGTCTTGAAGTAGACTTCATGAATATGCTCAGAGAGTCGGAGTGGCTGGCTGGCACTGGGTCAGATCTCATTTGCATATTGTTTACGACCACTAGCTTAATTTGAGGCACCGGTTTGAGTCTGTGATAACGCCGGGCCCTTATCTACCGAATTGACTAAGTGGCTGCAGGAGTAAACTTCTCAAAGTGATACGCTCCAGCAGGCCGACAGGAGAAGAGGCACCGAGTGTGAACAATGCTTAAAATATATGCACGCAATACAACATTTGGAGGACAGATCAAAACCAGTCATTTCTTTAAATAATGTCGCAGGATTGCGATCCTTTAAACATAGCCCACTAATTTGAAGGAACACTGTGAAATGGAGTGGTTAAAGATACAGTTGGGGATGTTTATTTTGTGCCGAAAAAATCTAAATACCCAAACCAACAGCAACAAACATGAGCCACACTGGTGTACTGGGAACTTTGTTTCATGTGGAACTCATCTCTCTCCGCTGTTTCAAACACTGTCCTTTGTCAAACAGTTGAAAGTGCCAAGATATTACAAAATAAACAAAAAAAGGGAGATGTTTGAAGGAATAAAATAAAATAGTTTTGGTGATCTTATACTTACCTGCGACCAATCCAAACCTATTTTATTTATTTTATTACGTGGTCAACTTTCCATCAGATTGGTATACTGTGTGTCTTATATGTCTTTAGTCAAATGGTCAAAGTCAACTTAACTTTGTAGTCAATCTTCTGTTTGTGTGATACAAACAGGGAGATCGAAATGCTGTTTCTCACAATCCATAGGAATGAAAGGTCCCATGACATGCTTTTCTGGTTATTACCCGTCCCCTTTACCCGTCCCCTTGTGTGTTAAGTAGCTTTTTATGCATGTAAACGGTCTGCAAAGTCACAAACCCTCAAAGTACACCCTGTAGTGAGTAAAACTGTAACACAGATAAGACCTGTCGATGCTGCCCAAGAACGCCTCGTTAGAGATTTTTCTTTTTCCATTTTCTTTTTCCTGGTCCTAGTGACGTAACGGCTCCGGATTGGTCACACTCACTCAGCCTTATCTTTTCTCAGCCGCGGCTCCGCGGACTTCCGCACACACACACACTCACAGCGTGCTCAGGGTGAGTTCCGCGGTGTCTCGCCATCTCGCAGACCCCACGCAGCAACCAGGAAACGCCACCAGTAATCCAGCTCACACTCTCCGCTCCTCGAGCCTCAAAGGGCGGAGCAGCGAGACCCGCAACGTACCGCCAACACGGCACCCAGACCCCACGCAGCATTCTCATCTGTTTGTCATTACTGGTCTCATTTTCTGGTTGCTAACAAATGCCATTGTAACACATAATCACTGATGTTTCGCTGTAACGGTGGTGTACTCATCGGAAAAGAGTGGGCGAGCTGACAAATCAAAGCACAGTGGGCTCATAGGGAGGGGGGGCAGGAGCTCCAACAAGCCGTTTAGGCAACACGGTCTCACTCCCTGAAAGTCCAATAGCGACACTTGGTCAGGGTCCTTTGGCGTGCAGTTGTGATGTACTGAGTCTCCTTCAGCTTCATAAATGGACGCAAAGAGCTTTCAACTGATTGCAATATATTCCCATCGGCGGCGGTATTTGACGCTCAGGGAAGCACCGCATCGGTCCATGTCGGTGGCAGTTAAAGGCAATGTGAGCAGTGGCGTAGCGGAGGCCCCCGCACCCCCTGCGGTGCGGTGTTGCTAGGCACCCCGTCCCCGTCATGTGTACGCTGCCTGTAGTAGTACAACAGTGTATCATTATAATTATTTGCTCACCTGCGATAGGGCTAGCCGGCTGATAACTAATGTTCATTGGCAGGCTGGGCAGCGTTAAAAACAAAGTGGGAAGCATTGCTCATATAAATAACGTTCATTAGTTGCGTTGCCGGTAAACATGAAAAATGAAGCGCCACTACCCAAGCGGTGCTCAGAAAAGCAAAATGAGTGCGAAAGCCGAACAGGAAAGGGCAAAACGAGCCTAAAATAACGTCATTGTTCCGGCAGGCAGCAAAGGTAGACGTAGACTCTAACGTTACTGCAGATAGACCGCTAGCAACCCCCCCCGGGCCCCGGCCGTCAGCTCCGAGTCCAGGCAGACAGCCCAGCAGCCCCGTCACAGCCGAGCCAGCTAGTCGTGCCTCGCGCTTCGAGACAGGTTAGACATTAGAATAATAGAAAGTTTTATTCGCCATAACCAGTAAGAGTATGCTACAGGTTACATTGGAATTGGAATCTAATCCGTTCATTTTTGCAGGTCAGCAAGAAGTCAGCTGTGCCCCCTCCGAGGCCAGTTCAGACATAGCCAAGGTTGCCCAGCCAGCTAGCCGTGCCCCGACAGTGACAGCAGCTCCCACCCACCCCAGGGACACGTTGGCCAGCGACAACTCTGTGACTGAATACCCTACTGATAGGGGGAAATTCCCTGTAGATTTAG
>NW_011352282.1:0-2541 GCF_000735185.1 Notothenia coriiceps
TGGATCAGAAATGCATACGTAACACTTTGTTCTGTGTTTGGATCTTATTTACATGTTTATGAAACGGAACACATTAGTGTGGATCCTTCCGCGTGCATCCTTCCGTGTGCATCCTTCCGTGTGCATCCTTCTGCGTGGATCCTTCCGTGTGCATCCTTCCGTGTGCATCCTTCCGTGTGCATCCTTCCGTGTGCATCCTTCTGTGTGCATCCTTCCGTGTGCATCCTTCCGTGTGCATCCTTCCGTGTGCATCCTTCCGTGTGCATCCTTCTGTGTGCACTGAGCTGAGCCCACAGCTCTCTGGCTCCCAAAGTTTGAACTGGTTTCTGAAGTCATATATCCCAGCATCCCCATCGACGCTGATATCTCTGCTGGAGAGTGAGTTTAGTTTTCTTCTGCAGTCTTTCTTAATATTTTCACAAATTCTGATACTTTCAGAAAATCTCAATTTCTGTATTTTTCTTAGATTTCTCCTCAAAATCTCCAAATTCTGAGATTTCTTTTTTTTTGGAGATTTGAAAAAATTCTAAGAAAAAGTATAGTTTTGAGATTTTCCCCAAAACTTGCCCGAATATTCAGAAACATGTAGTTTGGAGATCTGTAAAATGATCGAGTAAATGATCAAATCAATCGGTGGGAAAATAATCACATACATTTTGATCGATGTAAGAGTTTGAATTTAAACTCAGATTTGGGGCAGAATTCTGAGTTCTTGTTTTGTTTACTTTTTACTGAAAATCCAGCCTTTTTCTTCAAACTTCAACATTTTACTTATTTCTGAAAGACCTCAAAATTGCTTTTTGTCCGAAAATCTCATAATTCAGATTTTTTTCCTCAAATCTCCAAATTTGGACTTTAATGTACATATTTTATGTTTGGCTGAAAATCTGAGAATTTTGAATTTTTTTCTTCCTCTCGCAACAGTTCGGCTCCTCTCGGCTCTTCTCGGTTGCTCTCGTTTCCTCCCGGCTGCCCTCGGCTTCTGTCGGCTCTTCTCGGCCCCCTCGGCTCATCTCGGCTCCTCTGGGCTCAGTTCGGAACAGTTCAGCTCTAGTCGGAACAGTTCGGCTGTTGTCGGAACAGTTCGATCCCTGTCGGTGGAGACGGAGAGTCCCATGAGTCTGTCGAGTTTCTCCGGTACTTTCTCAACTTTTCCGCCTGCAACCAGCAGCTGATATTCGGGGGAAAGTACAGAGTGAAGTGTTCTCCTTAAAGTCGAAGAAGTGTCCTCCTTTCTTCAGCTGTGTATCTACTGAACCAGGGAACGGAGACACTTAATGGTTTAAACTGTAACGGACCTGAAGCTAATGTGGCTGCTAACTGAAGCTAACTGAAGCTAATGTAGCTAACCCCCCTGCCTGCTCTGTGTCACGCCGGGAATCATTCACCATGGCCGGGGACTTCTCGCTGCTCCACCGGACCTGTAAGCTGGTGGTTCTGCTGTGTTTCCTCCACATCTCCGTCACTCTCTTCTTCTACGTCCGTTCTCTTGACATCCCGTCCGCCTTCGTCCAGAACCAGCAGCAGAACCGGGTTAACCGGACCGAGAAGAACCTGATCCGGAGCTCCAAGCTGCCCTCCGTGGCCGGGGAGAAAGAGCTGGAGAAACCCGGGGAGAAGGAGCTGGATCCCGGGGAGAAGGAGCTGGAGAAACCCGGGGAGAAGGAGCTGGGGAAACCCGGGGAGAAGGAGCTGGAGAAGTGCCCGGAAACATCGCCTCTGCTGGGTGAGACCTGCGGCTCTAGAACCACAACCAGGATCATACAAATAGTTATGTTATAAAAGCTTTAACACTAATGTAACTAATGCTAACAGTACTGACATTATAACTTTCTTTAGAACCAGAACCAAAATCAGAACCAGGTTTATGTGGAGTTTACAGACACAGAAGGAAGAATACGAAGACACAAATAGTTATGTTATAAAAGCTTTAAGACAGTTGAAACTAATGCAAAACAATACAAAATATAATTATGTCAGGAAGTGAGTACAGTTACATTTTTATAAAATATTACAACTACTTTATTAAGAGCTTTGCTGATCCAGTCAGAGATTAATATTAATAACAGGTTTTATTCAGAGGACACTTGACCACTCACAACATGAGTAGAAACAGAGGGAACATATTGTTCTACAGCAGGGCCGGCCCTAGACTTTTGGGGGCCCTAAGCGAGCTTTGGCTTGGGGGCCCCCCTCACTCCAGCGCGTTCTCACTACACACAACATGGAACCAACTTTTGTCTTATGATGTTAACATAAGCACACATATTGTATACATAAGCATGTCAACACCGTGGACCTCACCTCCTCTAGGGGGGTCCGGGGGCATGCTCCTCCGGGAAGATTTTTTTTTAAATATTGAAGTTAAAGCATCAATCTGTTGCACTTTGAGAGCAACATGAAGATATCTATGGATACATCTCTCAACACCCATATGAAACAGAACTGTAACGTATTTTTCTTTATGGATATTTTACAAATCACTCCCCTTTTAAACTGTATTCTTGTTTTGTCATATAGTATTTCATAACTGTTTTTCAT
>NW_011352283.1:0-2646 GCF_000735185.1 Notothenia coriiceps
GTAAATCTGTCATCCCAGGAGGAGATGGGTTTCCTCTCAGCAGAGATTCAGGCTCTGGTGCAAAAACAGGCGGTGTCTGTGTGCACCCTCAGCACAGAGAAAAAGGTCTTTATTCCATGTACTTCCTCCGGAGACCCCGACACATTGAACTCTATAGTTTCCCAAAGAGATGAATATAACACAATTGTATCCGCTCAGGTTAGTAAACAGATGAACAGAATTAAGCAGACGCAATTTGAATTAGGAGACAAACCTCAGAAATTGCTGGCACAACAGCTGAGACAGGCACAAGCCTCCCGGGCAATTCTGAGAATAAAATCAGACATGTGCACTGTCCTCACTGACCCTAAAGAAATACATTTCATTTCATGGAATTCTATTCAAATCTGTATAAGTCCAATGGTAATCGGGATACAGATGCAATTAAGTCATTTCTCTCTGAGCTGAACTTGCCTCATCCCAGCGGTGAAACAATAGTGGATCTAGACAAAGACATCTCTATGGAAGAGATAATAAAAGCAATTAGTGAATCTCCAAATAATAAGGCACCTGGCCCTGACGGATTCACTATAGAATTTTACAAGTGCTTCTCTAAGGAACTATCCCTACTGCTGCTTCGTATGTTTAAACATGCAGCGTCAAAAGGCCGACTGCCTCAAACACTCTATAATGCAAATATTTCATTGATCTTGAAAAACGGCTCCTTCTCAGGGTTTCAAATAAACTGGGATAAGAGTGAATTAATGCCAGTGCACTTGAACAGAACAGCTCCACACTGAAAGCTGTGCCCTTTAAGATAGCCAAGGACAGGTTCACTTACCTAGGGGTGACAGTCATCAGAAAACCCAAACGGTTACTTGAGGAGAACTGGAAACTGAGAATAACCCAGCTGAAGCAGAACATATAGATTTCTGGAAAACCCTCCCTCTATCACTGGTTGGGAGAGTAAACACAGTTAAGATGGTGGTTCTCCCATTATTTACATATCTCTTCCAGCCAATCTCATCATGTATACCACAAAGCTATTTTAAGAAATTAGACTCTATTCTAATGTTGTGTTAACAAATTCCAGGAAAGAGAAACAACTTCTACAGTTTAACTATTTATTATAAGAGAGCAAAATATATATTATTTGGCCAAGGACTCCATCAGGTCATAGAAATCACAGGCAGCAAAGCTTTAATCTGTAACCACTATTTCCATAAAAAAGCCTCGAACCTCGTGCGTCAATACATTTTATTACACAGGGCGTTGCCCATACATTTATGATTGGTTGAGACTAGTTGGGGAGGGCCGTGGTTTAGACTTTGGCTTCCCTGGTTGGTGCGCAGACTTAGACAAAAGTCTCTTGGCAACACGATCTTCCAATCAGCATTCGGCCGGCCTGTGAAAGTTCCTCCCTACTCTGTCGCTATCCTAGTCATTTGTTTTTGCTAAAGTTTCTACAGAAAAAGTGAAATCCTGGTTATACTGATTCCCACACGGCCAAGGTCAGAGCCTCAGTAACTCATCGTTTCGTATCCAACCCTTTATAGTCATAACAACATCTCATGAGCACAATAATGCATATAATGTAATAATAAGAATCCCTCTAGTAATGTTGTATAAAAATAGACTCCACACTAACCGCCTTCATCTGGCAATATAAAGCGATGCGTATCGACAAGAAACACCTTTGTAAAGCTAAATATGAGAGAGGGTTTGCTCTACCAAATGTTAGATGTTACTACTGGGCAGCACATTTAAACATTCTGGCTTTCTGGAGAAGTGGTATCCTCACTGAGGGCACTGAGGAGGACACTCCAGCCTGGCTTTCTATGGAATGGGCGGCCTGTCTCGGAACTTCTCTCCCAGCCCTTCTGAAGACTAATACATTGCTAAATGCAGGGAACTTTCTGGTACACAATTCTCTTAAAATATGGAAACAAATTAAAACATACTTTAAAGCCCCAAATGTGTACATAGACAGCCCAATCTGTGGCAACCACGCCTTTAAACCGGCCAGCGTGGATTCCACGTTTGCTCGCTGGAAGGAGAAGGGAGTGGAGTGCTTGAAGAACTTGTACCAGGGGGGCCACTTGATGTCCTTCGAGCAATTGAGGAACACGATCTCCAGGCCTCACACTTTTTTCGATATCTACAGATCCAGAGCTTTATGAGGTCTCATATAGCTACATTTGCAGATATACCACAGCATCGGGCACTTGAAGAGATAATTAATGTTAGACCAGGATGTAGAGTAGCAGTGCCAACCAGACACTTCTTAGTCAGGAAGTAATCAGCACAGAAAAGTATAGAACTGAGTGGGAGACAGAATTGTAGCAAATGTAAGAATCAACCTGGCACCCTTACACACCAATTCTGGACATGCCCCAACCTCCACTCATTCTGGACTTCTGTATTAGATTTTTATTCAAAAGCATTTGACAAGCAATTGAAGCCTGATCCCCTTGTGGCCATCCAGTGACACTGATAAAAAAAATATTTTGAGATTATGGAAGTCTGATGCTGTGCCTACATTTGAGATGTGGCTGAGAGAGTTGGGTTAGATCCTCTACCTGGATAAACTTAGATTCAAGAATGCAGGAAGGGGGAGAGTGTTTGATAAGGCCTGGGCTCCAGTGTTGAGACACTTAAGAGGTCTGG
>NW_011352284.1:0-3659 GCF_000735185.1 Notothenia coriiceps
GAAGTATTTGATATTGTAGAACAAAGTGTTAAAATCTATTTTTTTAACCACAGACCACATTTCAGGATAACAACCAAAAACACATTCAGAAAACCGTTGACCTCCAGATGAGTTAACCTGAAGTGGGGAAAATGCTGAGTCGTGTCAGGGTTTGGGACTCATTCCCACCCCTCTCTCTTCCCCCTGTAGGTCACAGAGCCGTGTACGTGGGCGTCCATGTTCCTCTGGGTCGAGAGAGTCGCCGGCGGCACCGGCACCGAGGACACCGACACCACCGGAAACGCAGGGACCGCTCCGACCGGGAGGACGGGCAAGAGTCGCCATCAAACGGTGCGTCCAGTATTTAAACAAACACACACACACATACATACACCTTATTTGTATTTAATTAAAGGGGACCTATCATGCAAAATGCACTTTGTGATGTATTTTATACATAAATATGTGTCCCCGGTGCGTCGGGGAACTTCACGCAGCGTCAGAAAATAAAAGCCTCTCTCTTTTCCACCCAAATCTTTTAAAAACAGGGGTACAACGAGCGGATACAGATTTGACTGCGGATATGACGTCAAATGGGCTGCGGACCCACAGAGAGTTGCTATCAGAAACAATGCCTGACGTGTTTTGGACGTAATCTCGTCTTTGTTTACATTAGCAAGCCTCGCTAACACTCAGAGCTAACCTGTACTGGAGAGCACATGTGTTTAAAAAGCAGGAAATAAAAAAAAGAACTCACCTTGTGATAAACCTGCAAGAGAAAAAGCATTTGAGCTCCATACTGTTTCAGAAAGAAGCTTTGATGTGGTTTAGAACAGGATGGCGTTTTATCACAGCAGAATTTAACTTTATCTCCGGTAGAATTCTGATCAGGCATTAGCTCCGCCTCTTCTTTTTTTTTTTTTTTCAAGCTAAAGACCCAAAATCCGCGTTTCTCTAACAGGGCTGCAAAAGAGGGGTATGATGAGCAGTATGAGGCATGGCTACAACGGGTGTTTGGTATTTTAAGCAAAAAACTTCACAAACATGTTTTGTATAGGTATGGTATATTTTTCCAATATAGCATGATAGGTCCACTTAAAATTATTAAATGTTCTGACATTTTTTAATATTATTTCAGACTTTTGTTTTTGACTTCTTTCACTCAACTGAGTTTTTTTTAACTTATTTTCTCTGATATTTATTCAACAATATTCACATATTTTTGGACTTCTTTCCTGGATTTATTTTGTTGTTTTTCTTAACATATTCTCAGACATTTTCCACATATGTTTTCTTACATTGTTCACACATCTATTTGACATTAAAAAAAAAAAAATACGGACATTATTTGTACTCTTTTCACATATTTCCTCACTGACAACTAAACTGACATTATGTTCCTGCAGACACGCCGTCCCAGAAGCTGCAGTTAGACAGACTTATTGTTATTTAAATTTATTATCTGACTATTTTACGTATCTTTCCTTGACACAATGAGACCATTTTCACATATTTCCTGACATTGCTCGCTCATTTATTTGACGAAATCTAGCATATTTTCTGACATTATTCAGCCTTTTTTCACATATGTCCTGCAGACACGCCGTCCCAGAGGGTGCAGTTCATCCTGGGGACGGAGGACGGAGACGAGGAGCACATTCCCCACGACCTGTTCACCGAACTGGACGAGATCACCTTCAGAGACGGAGACTTCCAGGAGTGGAAGGAGACGGCCAGGCGAGGACACACTCTTTCATTTAAACAACTTTATTCACATGTACACTGCAGTGTCATGGATTAACTCCTATAATATCTGACTTATTTCATTTTTTAAATCAGAATTAAAATCAGGTTCATTGCCAAGTATACGCTAAAGTTGGCTTTGGAGTGTAAGTGAGGGATAATGTGCAGCGAGGCGGTCATTAATGAAAACCCACGCAGAGTGTTTTTTTTCTCATGAGCAGGATCCCCATGCTTATTACACAGCCACATACTAAATAAACCAATGTTAGATCATGTTAATTGAAAAGGATGTTATTGATTTAAAAATGATCCTATTGCTTCTGCTAAGAAAAAACAGCAGCACTGATTGAGGTTTTCTGTAACTGTCCATTCTCAGATTCAGGTTTATCACCAGGTCGGTTGACACGTACGAGGAATTTGACTTGATGTCGTGGTGCATAAATAAAAGTAAAACAAAAATGTAAAACACAGATAGAGAACTATTATTAAGAAAACTATAATAGCATTAAAACATATAGTAAAATATAGCAGTATTTACATTGAAATAGAAAAAAAGTCAAATTCTGAGAGAAAGTCAAATTCTTACAAATATCAAATTCTGAGTAATAAGCAACATTTCGAGTGCAAAAATGAAATTCTGTGAAAAAAAAAATTCTGACAAATTAACTAATTCTAAGAAAAAAATCGAATTTCAAGTCAAAAAGTGAAATTTCAAGTAAAAAAAGTCAAATTCGGACAAATACAGTAGTCTAGTCATTTCCTCTAAATTCACCAAAAGTAAGCATAACGCCAAAATATAGCAGTATTTACATTGAAATAGATAAAAATTCAAATTCTGAGAAAAAGTTGAATTCTGAGTAATACGTGAAATTTAGAGTAAGAAAATAAAATGTTGACAGAAAAAAGATTCTGACATAGAGTGGCGAAGTCACGCCCATCTACTTCCGGTCCATGGGACCTTATTTAGGAAAAAGTATGTATTGAAGTCAATGGAGAGAGAAAACTTATCTTTCGATCCCGTTTGAATTGTGCCATGAATTACACATATGATGTTTGTCAATCTTAAAAAATCATTTCCTAGTCAAAAAAGTCAGTTTGTCGTAAAACTGTTGAAATATGAGACTATGAAAAATACGCAACTAGAAAGACTACAAATCCCAGTCGCACAATTCAAACGGGATCAAAAGATAATCTTTCTCTCTCCATTGACTTCAATACATAATCTTTTCCAAAATAAGGTCCCGTGGACGTCCACCGGAAGGGGAGGGACTTCGCCTCTCTATAGAAGTCAAATATCGAGTAAAAAAATACAATTCTGACAAAAAAACTAATTATAAGAAAAAAATCTAATTCTGACAAAAAGTGAAAATCTTAAAAAGCTCAAATTTTATAAAACTCATAATCTGAGAAAAAAAGTCAAATTTCGATTAGGAAAATCTAATTCTGACAAAAAAACTAGTCGAGTAATTTCCTCTAAATTCGCCAAAAGTAAGCATCCCATAACGCCTCTTTTCAGAGTCAGGTTTATCTCCAGGTAGGTTGACACGTACGAGGAATCTGACTTGATGTCATGGTGCATACATGAAAGTAAAACAAAAATGTAAAACACAGAAAGAGAACTATTTTAAGAAAACTATAAAAACATAAAAAAATACAGTTTTACATAGAAATGGAATGGAATCAAATATGTGCAGTAATAAAACATACACAAAAACTATGAATGTCCTTAAACCCTGCAGAGCCCAGACAGTCTACTGCAGCGGGAGAAATAAGAATCTTCAGCCTGGATAAAAAAATGGATACTAAGAGTTGCATTTCACCCGTGCTGCGTCATATGATACGATTATACTTTAATGGCCAGATCCAGTCTGAAATGCTCCTTGCATCACAGCAGCTCCATGTGTAACATCAACAGACAAACATCAACACATGAGAAA
>NW_011352285.1:0-2989 GCF_000735185.1 Notothenia coriiceps
TTGATAATTCTCGATCGTCGGCACGCTGATAACAATTTTTTTTTTAAATGGCACTTCATATCAAAAAGGTTGCCGACCCCTGGTGTAGATGTTAGCAAAAAACGGCCTGTTTAGCATACATAGCTAACAATTCTGCATAGCAGACATGGAAAAGTCTCTTTTGAGTCGTGTTTGTGGCTTCTTAGTGATTGAGAGTGAATTTCTCTCTGTTTTGGTCTCCTCCACTCTGTTTCTTTAGGATGGTGAGAATGAACCATGACAGTAACGTTTCAGACTTTAAAACCAAAACAATGAAAACAATTTAAATATGTTTGGCTCCTAAGTGTTGAAGCAAACTGAACCCCTCATTGGGGTTCATTTTTGTGCTGAATATTTAAAAAAATGAGATTAAAAAGAGATATAGGAGCGTTGACGTCCTTATGCTAACTGTTATTTTTTATCCCACTTTTATTTTGACACGGAAAGCATTCCTAAATCTGGTTTACCCACACAAAAAGACTTCCCTTCTTTTTTAAAGTATTCCAATAATCTATAGATACTACAATAGTGGATTGACCCAGTAGATGTGATGTACACAGCTGTGTTGGAGCATGTTTTATGAGCATCAGATACCAGTGGGATTGGGGGGGGGCAGGTGGTAATTACTGGGCAGCGTTCAGTGGTCCCAAAACACCAATCTGTCTTCTTCTGGCCTAATGAGAAGCCTTTTAACATCTGATTAGCTTTTAATGTCCCTCCGTGGGCGTGGTTTGGATACGTTGACATTTGATTGAAGATCCAAGAGACCCAGGTGTAGATAATTGCGTCGGGGGTCTGTAATGTTTTCATGAATGTGTATTTGCATGTTTATATGGGACATTATGTGGGTGCATAAATTATTGTCTCGAGGTGTCTATTGGATGGATTGTGTGTTTGCTGACACGGGAAAAAGCCTTTAGGAAATACACAGCAAATTATCCTCACAACTGAAATCATAACGGTCATTTAGTCACCAGTTAATTTGATGTTTTTTTATCTTTTATCAATTTATTTTCTCTTTCTCCTCTTGCTTTAAACCTGAGATTCCTCAAAGAGACAGCTTTCATCTCTTCCTCTCAGTGTCAGGAGTTGTTTTGTCGAAATGAGCTCCTTAAAGTGTATCAATACAACTCCTTTTGAAGAAAGATTATCTCCATCAAACAATTATTTGACTATTTTCTTGCAGAGTCCATGTTTTTTCGTTATTCAACAAGAAACGTTTCACAAACGTCAGCGAGCTTTCGTGCCTTTTGTTAGATGTTTTGCAAGGAATAATGCTTTGGAAGTTTCAAAAGAATTTGTTTTCCAACAAGGCATGTAATGAAACTGTCTAGTATTTAACTGAAATAGCCTATCCTTTTGTCAAAGTCCAAGCAGACTCACATTTAATGGTTTCAGAGAATCTGGTAGACATGTTTATCAGAGCTGAAGGCTGACATGTGCTGAGCGGAGAGTGTTGTAAACACCAGCTGCCGTGGCGGCTTCTGTATGTTTGTGAAGAGGAAATATCTGCCATTAGACTCAACAGAACATTGGCAGCTAATGCTTAAAGGAACATCTCTTTTATTTCAACTATTTGAAGTTTGGATATAATTACGTACTTTACATCTCTGGACTGAACGAGTGTTTTGTGCCTCTATTATTGCACCGTTACAAACTAACCACACACTTAAACGTCTTGAAGAAAACATACCAAATACACGTTATTAAACCCTGTTTCAAGATATGACCACATCCTTTAAACTCTGAAACAATACTTCAATTGTACATTTAGAAAAACAAAGAGTGTAAGTTGTGTCTAAGCAACTCTCTTTCCTAATCATAGGAGATATCATCTGTGAATGCAACGTCTCCTGACTCAATTTGCATGCATGAACCAAATACAATTGATTTATCATCTGGTATATTTATATATGTCCAGGTTGTTTCCACTTTGTATTATTGTATGTTTATATAAAATTGTTACACGGCTTAGTTGAATACTTGATAGTTATTGGTCATATTGGTCATTCTAGAGGTTGTTCACTTCCGATAACAGACCGTTGCTAAGGAGAACAGACCGTTGCTAAGGAGAACAGACCGTTGCTATGGAGGATAAATTGACTATGTGCAGTCATATCAATCCACAGAAAGAAGTCCGGTCAATTTAATGTCACATGTGAACAACAAACCTGAGATTTATCCATCAGAAAACACCATGGACTACTTTTTGAATATACCTTTTTATATATTTGTGGAGAGCATTCACTTTGCATTCATAATGGCTAAACTGTCCGCTGTAAAGAAAAGAAAGGAGAACACCAGAAGGAAAGAGGTTAAAGATTGGACGCTGCTCCAAAGTAAAGAAACCATATGGCAAACACAGTAGGTCAAAGTTAACAGGAACTCAGATCGTTTTAACGTTGTTTGCTTTCCATTTCATTTAGATTTTCTTGGTGGTTTGCCTGTCAGCTTCCGGCTTAATCCGTCTTCTTTATCCGCGATGAGCCACTGTCTTTTATAGGAGAGATGGAGAGACCCTGCAATAAGACCCAAGTTGTGCTGAGCCAGGTTTATTTCCAAGTGATGCATGTTGTTGGCCCTGAGGTGGAACAGCAGGATGTGGCCAACATCTCTCTGCACACGGCAGGAAACACTCATTAAAACCTGAGCACAGAAACATCTGCCGTCTGTTGCAGTGAGTCAGTGGAGCCGATCCTAACTCATCTCTCAGAGCAGGAAACATGGCATCTCTGCCTGAGAAAAATGGCACAACATGGACACGGGCCCTTAGATATCAGGCAGTGAAGCCTTGGCAAGTAGAAAACAAGGAAACAGACCCTGCTACACATCACAGCTTTGCTCAGCGCTCACAGAGAGGGCAAAAGTACACACATCCTTTACTCAAGTAGAAGTACAGATACTCGTGTTTAAAAATACTCTGGTAAAAGTAGAAGTACTGACTAAACTTCTTTACTCAAGTCAAAGTAAA